>NC_050577.1:289991679-290231679 GCF_011100635.1 Trichosurus vulpecula
TCTTAACATCAAGACCAACCAACTCTCTACTCCAAAGCACCTTTCAAACTGCCCACTTCTTTTTTTGTTGTTGTTGTTTTATTTTGGTTTTTTTTGGCAGGGCAGTTGGGGTTAAGTGACTTGCCCAAGGTCACACAGCTAGTACATGTGTCAAGTGTCTGAGGCCGGATTTGAAATCAGGACCTCCTGACTCCAGGGCCGGTGCTCTACTCACTGGGCCGCCTAGCTGCCCCCCATACTGCCCACTTCTACCACCTCTCTGGACACCCTATCGCCTAATAAAATGAACTCCTAATAATTACAGCTAACTAACAGTAATGTTCAGTCCAATTCAAAAAGCATCTGTTAATGCATCTACAATGTGCCAAGCACAATACCTATGAATGGATCTTCAATGTACTTTTTTTTAAGCTTAGAAGGGGTTGGTCTCCCCGGTCCCCCCTCCCAATTTAGAAAGCACTGAGGCTTTACCAAGTTTACCAAGACTGAGCTCAGTTAACTAGCCTACCCCAGCTCAGTCTTCTGGGAGGTTTTGCATTCGGATTAAGGGTGGTCTGTATTCCAGCCTGGGGGAGGGGCAACAGATGCCGATGGGGGAGGCTAAGCCATTGGCTGTGAATTTTCACTGGTTGATTTGCAGATTGCGGGGCCAGTCTCCTGTCTGGTTTACCGCAGCTGGTTGAGACGGCCTCTTTCGTGGATTAAGGGGGGGGGGGGGTGGGCTTGCTTGGGGGGGATTATTGAAATCGTCTCCTCCAAATGCTTCCGCTTGCCCGGTGACAGACGTTGCCTGGTTAACGGAGCAGGAGCAGATGAGGAGGCGAAAAGAAAGAAAAGAAAAGTTGTGGGTGAACCTCATTTTGTTAGAGAGCCGGCTGAGCGAAGCGTGCTTACCCTGCAGCCCGGAGGAGGGGGTTTAACTCTCTACCTCCCGTACTAACTACGGATAAGTTGCTAGGGGTAAATCATTGAGCCGATCCGCCTCTGCAGGAGCCCGGGGACAGTATCCACAGGGTTTTCTTGACAAAGATACTGGAGCAGTCTGCCATTTCCAGGGTGGCCCCGTGTTACAGATGAGGAATTGAGGCAGATAGGGGTTAAATGACTTGCCCAATAAGTGTCTGAGGCTGGATTTGAACTCAGATCTTCTTGACTTCAAGCCCAGTGGTCTATCCACTGCACCGCCTAGCTATCCCAACTAGGTCTAAGGTCCTGAGCAAATTATTTCACCTTGGTAAGGTCTCAGCTTTTGCCACCCGCTGTGACACTACCTTACTATAGAAATATCAGCTATTGTCATTAGGCAAGGGTTTATCAGTCGAGGTTTTTGTGAGAAGGAATGATTTTCCTTTCACAGAATCATAAATGAGGCACCTGGCACAGTGGATAAAGTGCCAGGCCTGATGTCAGGAAGCCCTAAGTTGGAATTCATCCTCAGACACGTATTAGCTGTGTGACCCTGGACAAGTCACTTAACTTCCTCATCTGTAAAATGGGGGGTGATAATAACAGCACCTACCTCCGGGGATCGGTTCAAGAATCAAATGAGATAACGACTGTAAAACACTTAGCACCATGCCTGGCACATAGTAGGTGCCATATAAATATTACCTATTGGAGTTGGAAGGGACCTTAGAAGTCATTGACTCCATCTTCCCACTCAGTGCATGAATCCTTGAGTCTGTCTCAACCCGAGCACTTCTAGTGACGGGAAACTCATTCCTTCACAAGGCATCCCATTTTATTTCGATGGTTCCTCTAATTCTTGATAGTGGGTAAGTTCCTTGAGAGTAGGGCTCATTTGGCTCTTTGTATTTGTATCTCAAGCTCCCAGCACATAGTAGGTGCTAAAGAGGCACTTATTGATTGATTAGAAAGTTGTTCTTTATATTTTTTGAATGATATCACATACATAATTGATATCACATTGCTTGCCTTCTCAATGGTTGGGGGAGGGGTGGGAGGGAGAATTTGGAACTGAAAATTTAGAAAACATGAATGGTAAAAATAATAAATTTATTTGAAGGAAGGAAAAGAGGGAGGGAGGGAAGGAGGTGGAAGGGAGAAGGGAGGGAGGGAAGGAAGGAAGGAAGGGTGGAAGGAAGGAAGGAAGGAGGGAAGGAAGGAAGGAGGGAAGGAGGGAAGGTGTTCCTTCTCTTGAGTATAAACCTGCTTCCCAGAACTGTATCTAATTCCTTTTCATATGAAGACTCTTTGTATATTTGGGGGCTGTTACTATGTCCCTCTCTCACCTTTCCAAGTTACATATTGCCATTTCCTCTTATGAGAGCAGCAGTGAGGTACAATGGATAGAAAGCTGACCTTAGAGTGAGGAAGACAGGAGTTCAAAGCCCTGCCTCTGACCCATCCTGGCTGTGTGACTCTGGACAAATCACTTAACCTTAAAGTTTCAGTTTCCCAGGAGGACTCTCTGAGGATAGAAATTGCAGAGAAGGTACTGACCCGGATTGTTACAAGCGGCCCACTTCGAGCTCCTGTACACCAATGAAATCACAAGTCCAGTCCGCCAAAAGTCCCTCCCATGCCATGTATCCCAACTTCTCAACATCCTCATTGCTCTCTTCTGGAAGGTAACTTTATCTCCTCTTGTCCATGACGTTCCTCAGTAGATGGTGCCCTGATGCACAGTGTTCTCCTTGAAGATTTCAGAACATCAATATCTGAGAACAGAGGGGAGAGACCCTGACGTCTAGGTGAACAGTGTTTGAGTTAAAGGAACCTCAGTGCCCTCTGGTCCACCCATGCTCCAAGATCTTCCTGACATTAAGTCTAACTGGTCTCTTTGCAACTTTCCCAATTGTTCCTGTTTCTTCCTTCTGGAGCCAAAGGAAACAAGTCTAATTAATCCCTCCCCATATAACAGCTATTCAGATCCTTGAAGACAGCTCTTACGTCTTCCCTCTCCCTTCCTCATCTCTTTTTTTCCCTCCAGGCTAAAACATGCCAAATTTCTCCCTCAGAACTAGGTAAATCTAACCACAAAATAAATAACAAAGAAATTAAGGAGGTGAATAGAACTTTAGAAAAGTTAAATATGATAGACCTCTGGAGAAAATTGAATGAGAATAGAAAGGAATAGCTAGGTGACGCAGTGAGTAGAGCACCGGCCCTGGAATCAGGAGGACCTAAGTTCAAATCCAGCCTCAGACACTTGACACGTGTACTAGCTGTGTGACCTTGGGCAAGTCACTTACCCCCAATTGCCCTGCCAAAAAACCAGTGATACATGGCACCTACAAAAAAAAAACATGCCAAATTCCTCCATCCAATCCTTGTCTGACATGGCCTAGACTTGAAGAAGTTTCCAAACTTATTTGGCCTACCACCCCCCTTTCAAAAAATCACTCGGACCAACACTGACATACTGCGCTTTTCTCAGCAACCTAAGGGGCAAGGACAACTCCAGGGGACTCATGATGGAGAATGCTATCTTCATCCAGAGAAAGAACTGCGAAGTTTGAATACAGATCGAGGCGCACTACATGCTCGCCTTTTTTGCTTCTTTTTTGTTTTTGTTTTTGGGTTGGTTTTTTTGGTTCTGTTTCTTCTTTCTCATGATTCATTCCATTGGTCAAAATTCTTCTCCACGACTTGACTAGTGCATAAATTAATTCAATGCGAAGTTATACATGACAGTTATATGAGATTCCATGCCGTCTTGGGGAGGGAGGGGGGAGGGAGGGGAGAAAAACTGGAACTCAAAACTATGTAGAACCGTGTGTGGTAAACTAAAAATAAATAAAGAAATTCAAAAAAAAAAAGAAATGAAATGATTGAAATTTTCGACAACATTTTATTTGGTTGGAGTATTGGCAAATAAGATCTTCAACATGACTTCCATCATTTGTGATGCAAAGTTTAATGTGCTTTGCAAGAGTCATGTGAATGCAATGCAATAACTCGATAACTCCACACTGCCATCAATTTTAGCACATTCACTCTTGGAATATGAATATAAAATCATGTGATGTTATTTGAAGTTGGGGGTGTTGTTTGTTAATATTCCAATTGGGTGGAAGGTTGTTGAAAATTTCAAAAAAAAAATCACTCGGTGCCACCTCCACTGAAATCTACTTTCTTTAACTCTATTTTTTTTTTAATTTGCATCACTCAAGGCTACTACTGCTTCCCCCTCCCCATCCCGACTGTTCCATTACCCCCCAAGAGGCATTATCTCCCACTTTGGGAACCTGTGGACTAGAGGTTCTTCATCATCCTGGCTGCCCTCCTCTGGACCCTCTCCATCTTCTCAATGTCCTTCTTAAACCATAGTTCCCAGAATAAAAATAGCTTCCAGAATGAAAATAATACTTTGGATGAGGGCTGACAAGTGTAAAGTACAGTCAGACTAATACTTTTCTTAATGCAGCCAAAGAGTGCATCAAGTTTTTTCACTACTATAGAGTAATTTTAAAAAATAACAGCCATAGCTGGCAATTATATAGTGCTTTGGAAACACTTTTAAACATTATCTTATTTTATTTTCACAACGACTTTGGGAGGTGAGTGCTATTATTATCCACATTTTACAAGTAAGGAAACTGAGACAGGCAAAAGTTAAGTGGCACAGCTAGTATTTGAATCCTGACCAGAAGTCAGGTCTTCCTTATTCCAAGTCTGGCACTCTATCACCGTACTGCCTAGCTACCTATACCACACCTACGGCTCATTGATCTAGCAGTCAACTGAAACTCTCAAATGCTGCCTATCCATGCCTTTCCCATGTTATTCTTGTGAAGTTGATTTTTTTTATGCCCAAGTATGAGATTTTACATTTATCCCTACTGAATTTCATCTAATTAGATTCAGCCCAATGCTCTTGGATCCTGATTCTCTCAAGTGGGTTAGCCAGCCCTCCCAGATGTATATCATTCTTCCGATTTGCTGAGCATACCAACCATCCGAGTTATTGATAACAATGTTAAGTGGCATAGGAGCCAAGCCCAGATCTCTTAGGTGCTCCTCTGGCATCAAACTATTAACAACTAAAGGTTGAGTCCAGCTGTCCAAAGACTCCTGAATCCATCTGATTGTATAATTGTTTAATCCATATCTCTCCATCTGCTCCACAGGAATGGTGTGAGAAATTTCATCTAAAGCTTCATTAAAATCTAGATAGAATTTGTCCACAGCATCTCTCTCGTCTGTTATCCATCTGCCCCCAAAGTAAAGTAAGTTAGTCTGGCATGGCCTGTTCTGGATGAAGCCACGCTGGCTCTTTCTAATCATCACTTCCTTTCCTAAATGTTTGCCAACCATCTCTTTAATGATTCACTCTATAGAGTTTTCCCAGGACACCAAGTAAAACTTATTTCCCTGTAGTTGGCAGACCCTATTCTCTTTCCTTTTCTGAAAATCAGGCCCACACTGTCCTTCTCCAATCTGGTGATGAGTTCCCCACTTTCCGATATCTTCCAGATATCACTGACTTGGACTGGGCCATCCTAGCTGGCAGTTCTTTCCTGGCCCAAGGATGTAGTTTGTCTGGGCAGGTGACTTGAATTCATCCAGGGCAGCTGGGAGCTCCCTGGGTACAGAAGGAAGTTTAGAAGGGTATCCAGATAAGCAGGTAGTTTTCTTATCATCATATTAAATTTATGATCCATTAAAAATTCATATGTAACTTATACATAATAAAGTTCTTAGTATCATATTCAATCTTCTTTTCTATTCCTCCTTGAATATTGAAATGGTTATGTTTGTTGATTTTGGCCAAGCTCAAAATATTTTTTGAAATTTTTCAACAACCCCTGCCTTCAAGGAGCTTACCCTTCAATTACAGGAGAATAGCAAGGATGCAGAAAAGGAAAAGCAATATTTACGCAAAGTTCATATAAAGTCATGGGAGATATATATCTATATTAAATATCGACTTTCTCTAACGCTGGGTTGGGAGGAAGAGAGGGAAACAATTGAGAACTCAAAATGTAACAAAATGTAAAATAAGTACAATTTTAAAAAATAAAGTAGTGGGGGATTAGAGAACCAAGGCTAAAAACAAGACAGAACCTTCCTGTAGAAAGTGGTGCCCTCCCCTGGATTCTCTGGACTCCACATCCTTCTTCCGTCTGATACATTGTTACCCTTCCTCCTTCCTCCACCTTACTTGCTGGCAGCCCTTGTAGGTGGTGTTCCCGGGTTAGAAAGTAAGCTCCCTGAGGGTGGTGACTAACTTGTTTGCTTACATTTGTTTCCCCAGCTCTTAGGGTATGGCTAATAACGCTCTCTCTGTGCTTCTTTCTCTCATGGTGTCTTTCTCTCATTCTCTCTCTCTCTCTCTCTCTCTCTCTCTCTCTCTCTCTCTCTCTCTCTCTCTCTCTCTCTCTCTCTCTTTCTCTCTCTCTCCAGGCAGAGAGGATGAGGACATATGCAAAGTTTCAGACATACAAGAGAGGACAGCCTGGGCTGCCAGCAGACCTCTCTGCTTGGAAAAATGTGAGGAGAGGAGTGTGCAGTGAGCTGGGAAAGGTGGCCGGTAGAGGGCTTCAAAACCCAAAGATACAGGCCATTAATAACCAAGCATGACCCAAGAAAGACAAGTCCAGAAACTGTACTTTCCTCCTTTGGTTGCAGAGATGGAAGGCTGTGGATGTGCATACCTGTATACACACTGTCAGAAATAGCTGACTTGTTTTTTTTTCCTTCCTTGTCTTTTTTATTCTTTGTCATAAGGGATGGCTTTTGGGGGTGGACACAGGGGAAAGATATATTTGGAAATGAATGTGATTTAAAAACAAATGACATCACTAAAAACAAGACATGGATAGGTTCTGAGCCTGTGATTTTATTGGTATTAATAACTTCCGCACAAGGACACTCTACCCACAAATACAGGTTGGCGCCTTCAAGGGTTTCCTGTGTCACTGTGAGGTGGTGGGTGACCTGTCCAATGTGTGAGAGGCAGAATTTGAATGAACTAATAGGTCAGCTCTCCATTCACTACAATGAATTCTTTGTTCAATAAACAAGATTGTATTTAGAAATAAATGAAGCACTGTTTGAAGTTGATTTTCAAAAGGAAAAACCCAAATGGAGTTTCTACCCCATTCCAGAGAAGAGGGGCTCTCTCTTGGAGCTTCTTGAGCAGGGGATGGCATAAATGTGTGATGCCAATGGCTGTGTTTTAACCATCTTTGCCATGATGTTTGTCATTCAGGTGAGCTGCCACCTGCTATCTGACCTGTGTCTCTGGCCTTGTGACCCAGCAGGTAAGCTTACCATGGGGTCACTGAATCGAAAGGAAGAGACCCCTTTTTTCATTCTTCTATGTATTTCCTATAACAGGAAAACTTTTTAATATAAACATTTTTAGACACAATGAGAGCAAGATTTAAAGAACTATGAAAACCTCTGCACAGCGGTATACTTCTCTCAGAAACCTTAATCCTCAGAAACCTCAATTATTCACATGTACACACATATATTTTATATGTTTATATTCTATGGTCTATATGTTTATAAATATATGTGTATATGTAGATACCCTTAATGTATTGTGTAATGTACATACACATATCTCCTATATGTTTGTAAAGATGCATATATGGGGGCACCTTTAATGTATATATAATGTACATACACACATATCCTGTATGTTTATACATATATATGTGTATAGACAACTTAATATAAGTATAATGTACACATATATCCTACATGATTATAAATCTATGTGTGTATATAGACACACTTAATATATATAATGTACATACACATATTTCCTATGTTTGTAAATATGTGCGTATACATAAATGCATTTAATATATGCATATATCATATATGTTTGCAAATATATGCATATATAAAACACAATATATGTATATATACATATATGTATCCTATATGTTCATAAATATATGTATACACAGACTTAATGTATGTATATACACATACACATATATATCTTATGTATTTATAAATATATGTGTATATATTTGTATATGTAATAAGCTTGCCAGCAGTGGAAAACTCCTGACCAATTTTAGAGTCAATAGTGGTTGATACAAGAAGGCCTCCATTCATTGAAGGAAGGCTGAGGTTATAATTCTGTGAGACTAGTGGGTGCCCAGATGAAGTGGTCAAGTCAGGATTTGTGAGATGAATTTGAAGGAAGAGGGTATCACAAGAGAAATGGTGACAACTCAGCCTTCCTGCCAGCCATGGAGAGGTGGCTGAAGAGGAGGGACCTTCCAAATAGAAGAGGAGAAAAGGAGGCATGAATGGGTCTTTCAGCAGTCCTGGAAAAATTCTGAGCCAGAGAGACAAATGCCTGCCCCCAAAACACATGTGCAAATCTCTAGGCTAACTCTTAAGGCCACACTGAAAGGAGATGGGAAAGAACTGATTCCTTCTTTACCCTGACCACTCATTGAGAGGATGAATACTTTTCCCACTTGTGCCTGAGTTTCTTCAGAAGTTGCTTCTTCAGCACCTATAAGAGGCTGAATCCATCCTGTGACCACTGGGTATACTTTAAATGATTCTGTTGCCAATTTATTGTCCTAGGAAATGCCTTGTTAATGTGTCTTAATTAAATATTTTTGCTTTTTACTTGTGATTTTTCTATGGTCTATGTCACAGAGGTGGGCAGGTTCCCCACCCCTACGAGAAGGAAAAGTTTTGGGTGGGGGCTCGAGCCATGATATGCATAACTGATCACCGGACACAGCCCCTCACCGAACCTAGAAGTAGCTAAGGGTTATCTTCTGTGTTAGATTATTATGGGAGCCCTGCCTTGTGTGTATGTCATGGTTAGTGCTATTTATAGATCACAAGCTTGACCCAGAATTGAACAGGAGGAAGAGATCAGGCTGCATTAGGTATTACATTTCGAAACTTGTCTAGGGCTTTCAGCATTTCCCTTTAGCACAAAGCCACCGAAGCTCATCTCTTCAATGTCGGTATTCTCCTAGGGATGTTATATTGGTACAAACCAAAAAGAAAAACCTCGGAAGAATTAAAATGACACCCATCCAAAAAAAAACCTAGAGGGACACATAGAGATGACCCATCATATTACAAATGATGACTTGGATGGAAGAAGTAGTCTAAAATCTCTCTAAGACAACATGTCTCAAACTTTTTGGTCCCAGGACCCCTCTACATTCCTAATTCTCTTAATTATTGAGGACCCCACAGACCTTTTGTTCATGTGAGTTTTATCTAATATTTACATATTAGACATGAAAACTGATCAATTTTAAAAATATTTAAATGCTATTATTTATTAATTATGATTTCATTTTAATTATTAGGTCTCCAGCCTATAGGATAGATTCTCCATGGTTGATTTATAGGAGAACATAGACAAGATCTATACAGGAAGATAAGAGATTATGACTTCCATTGGTGAAGGGAGTGCCTATATGGGTGAAATCTCCCCTCCACCAAGGTACCCAAAATCATGAGTCACCAGGTTAATCTAATTTGCCCTAAGGTTTGAGTAGAACTGACTCACCTAGACTCTTTTAAGGCTTGTCTAGCTAGGGCTTATTAGGACTTGTCTATGACTCTGGAATTCCTCCCTTGTTTTTAGTCCTGCAGGCAGCTTCCGTGTAGCCTTTGGTCTCCTCTTCAGTGGTAGGGATGCCTGACAGTCTCCAGCTTAATCAGAGTAAAGGCCATAGGTTTCCTTCTTAGCACTGACAATCTCCACTTTGAGCCCAACCTCTGGCTCTCATGCTTCAGTGATCACCTCCACGCAGATGACTCCCAAAGATGCATATTCATCCCCAATCTCTTCCCCCAGCTCTGGTCCATCATTTGTGGTTACCTGTTAGAAACTGCCACTTGGATCTGCCTCCAACACTTTAAACAATATGTCTGAAACTGAACTTTTCGTCTTCCTTTCTAAACCTGCCTCTTCACCCAGATTTCCGGTTTTGTTGTTGACACCATCACCTTCCCAGTCACCTAGGCTCTAAATCTCTGAGTCATTTTTCACCTCTGTTTATTTATTAATTTTTTTCTGGAGTAAATTGGGGTTACTTACTGTAGCAGTCAAAAGGAAGGCTCCCTTAGTTTGAGGAATTTGAAAATGAATGATATATGGTCAGTTTCTCCTACCTGTTTCAAAGACTTCATTTGGTGTGAAATGCCACCAAATGCATACACAAGACTTACGTGTCCAAAAAAGAATTACTTAAAGGATATTCTTTCGGGGCAGTTGAGGTCTTAGGAGGGCTGAAGATGGGAAAAGAATGGCATAGTCCTCCAAATCCAGGTCTAAATTGGGAAGGTGGTATGGCGGCCCCAGTGATGACTTCCCGTCTTTTCCCATTTCTGGTACATGATAAAGATGTTTCCTCCTTTTCAGGGATTCTAGGCTGGTGATTGGTGGGAATCAAAGAATTTGCTACTTCTGCTTCCAGACCTACACTTTGGGACCTTCGAGAAGAGTAATTAATTGAGGAAGAGGATGAAAGTGGAATGTTCCTTATTTTATTCAAGGTTGGCAGACAAGGAGGATTTGGAGAAATTTATCGATGGTACCAGGTGTTAGGTGGTCATCTGGACCCAAATAAACACTTTTATCCATCTTAATTCATTGCCTCATCCCCAGCTCTTGCCCAAGCTACTAGGCTAGCTTCTAACCAGTCTCCTTGCCTTCAGCCTCTCCTCTCTTCGATCCCTCCCACACTTTTACATGCTGGTATTTTGATAGATCCACGGTATCATGAATGTGGGTAATTCCCCTAAGAATACCAATTGCAACTGCTCATGCCTTCTCATTCTTCATGACTCTTATCTATGTCCTATCTATCTATGTCATTCTGGGGGAGCTTCCTCCAAATCTCCTGATATTGCTTGGATACCAATAAAATATGTGGGTGGTCCATTTGTTATCTCTCGACCTGGCCATATGATTAGCCTGCCTTTTTTTCTGATTATGCAATTCTCTGATAATATTATTTGCACACTTCTGCTGAACACTGAAAATATCTTGAAGCCCACTCACCCACTAAGGGCTTCTCTACCGCCATTTTGATGACTCATCACTTTAATTCTTTGGAGAATGATGACGAATCACATGGCTTCTCTAGAAGACGAAGGGGCTGCCAGGTGGCACAGTGGATAGAATGTTAGACCCGGAGTCAGGAAGGGCTGAATCTTTTTGAAGGGGAAGGCAATAAGGATAAGTGACTTGCCTAGGGTCACACAGGTGGTAAGTGTCTGAGGTTGGATTTGAACTCAGGTCCTCCCGACTTCAGGGCTGGTGCTCTATCCACTGTACCACCTAGCTGCCCCATGGCTGAGTCTTAATAAATGATAACTGGCTGGTTGACTGAACGTCGGGATTTGTATAAAATACAAATTAGGGCTAAATTATTCCCTTTGCAAACACATTTGTGATTGGATTCTTTAAAGCAACAATTCCCCTCTCAAGTGCATTTAAATTAATTTATTTGTAAAAATATTGATATCAACAGAAATTTTCAGGAGCCACTCAGTTGTAGGGTCTTATTTGCCCTCAGTGTAAACAGCCTTTTGGTTATGTCTAAGGACTTGAAGCTTCTTGAATTTCTCTAGGAAAAGCAAGATAGTGTGATGGGACAGGGGCCAGGGGCATCCTTGGCCTCAGAAGTAACTTGGTCAAGATTTGTCTCTTTTAGGATTAAAATATTCCAATTCTTCCCTCCCCTTTCCCCCTCTTTCCTCCCCTCCCTTTTCCCTTTCCCTCCCTCTTCCTCTCTCTCCTCCACTTCTTTCTTTACCTCTCTACTCTTCCCCTCTTTTCTCCACTCCTCCTCTCCCCTCTCCTCTCTTCTTTTTCCTCATCTTTCCTCTCCCCTCCACTTCTCTCCCTCCTCTCTCTTCTTTTCTACTCTCTCCTCCTCTTCTTCCCTCTCTTCTCCTTTTCTCTCTTCTCTTATCCTCTCCTTTTCTCTTCCCTCTCCTCTCCTCTTCTACTGCACCACCTAGCTGCCCTTTTTGTTCCCCACCCTCTCTTTGCCCCCTCCCTCCCTTCCTCTCCCCTCTTCTCCCTTTCCTTATTCTCCCCTCCCCTATTCTCTACTCCCCTCTGTTTCTTTCTCCTTCCAACTACTGCAAAAACTACAGATGTGGACATTGGCAACGCCCAGAATCTTAGGAAAACTGGCAGCATTCCATTCCCCTTGCTTTCCGGTAGATGGAGTCATCTGGACACATGGTCCAGGAATCCTTCCAAAACACAAAGGAATGTTTTCATAAATACTTCGGGTACTGGTATTGGTGTGCAAGGCTGTTGACACACCAGTCAAGCTAATTAGATAATTGTCAATAAGTAATGCTTTACATGCAATGCCACGTGAGTAGAGGAAGAAAATACTGAAAAAGACCCATCTGGGTTCCATTCATGGTCCAGTTCATGTCTAATCTTGCGACCACTTGCCACTTATACAACTACTTGGTGACTTAGTCTCTCCTCTGAAGACTGGTATAAGAACACTTAGGGCTAGCCCATGTTGGGTGTATCCTGAGAGCAAGTAATACAAACACTTGAAATGTTAAATGGTCCTTCATGTGTGATCAGCTGAACACACTGGGGAACTGGGAACTTTTAGCCTAGAGAAGAGCTGTCTTCAAATATTTTAAAGACTATCTTATGGAAGACGGACTTGTTCTGCTTGGTCCTGGAGGGCAGAAGCAGGAGTGTGATAGGACCATACTTCTCCTTCCCATCACTTTTCCCAGAAATGGGAATTAGTTTCCCCTAAAAGGTAACAAAGCTTCTTCTGGGACTTGATTGGTGTCCGACCCAGTCTCCTGGTTACCTAAGGGTATAAAAGTCCCAACTATGTGGAGTGAGGGCCCCTCCAACTCGATGCATATCTGAAAACCACTCGAGACACTATACTATGCTCGGTGGGCCAGATCAGGTTTCGTATGGAGATGAGGAAAGTCGAATGCTTTGTTGCATATCTTTGCAGTGTTGACTTCTTTTTTTAAACTGTTCAATGTCTGACAAGTGCCTCCTCTCAACCCAAGCAAATCTAAAACCACTTTAAGTCTGCCCTTACTAAAGACCAAGGGGGAGAGCTGAGAAGAAGCAAATGGAGGCTTGATGTTAGGAAAAATTTCCTAATAATGAAAAATATCCCAAAGTAAAGTGAGACACCTTAAATGGGTAGGGAACCTATGGCCTTGAGGCCACCTGTAGCCTTCTAGGTCCTTGGGTGCAGCCTTTTGACTGAGTCCAAGTTTTAGAGAACAAATTGTTCTGTGGAGTTTGGATTCAGTCAAAGGGCCTCACCTGAGGACCTAGAGGCCCACATGTGGCCTCGAGGCCACAGGTTCCCCACCCCTGAACTAGATGATCCAGACCAACTGGTCCTGAGTTACACCTCAGGAAGTCTATGAATTTGGAGGGGGAGAAGTACGTATCTTTACTTTCACACTGACCTCTGTCTGAAATGAAGCAATCTCTTTGATTATTTAACAATCTTATTCTGAAAAGGGGACCACGGGCCTTGGCAGATGGCCAAAGGGGTTCAGGACCCAGAAAAGGTTAAGAAGACCCAGGGAAATCATCTTCCCCAGCAGCACAAAATACAATGAGCCCCTGTTTTTCTAGCTCAGGACTCCTGACAGAAGATGAGTTATTTAGGTTTGAGAGAAATCATCAGAATTCAGTCCACCACCTTTGTTTTATGGAGGGGACATTGAACCCTAGAAAGGGGAAGCATCTCCCCCAAAGTCATCCCACTTAGTTTCTGATAGAGTGTTTGATTCCCCTGGCTTCCAGTTCCAGCCTCTTGGCCCTTAAACCAAACTGCCTGCTAGGTTAGGTTAAGCCCCCAAATACTTAAGACCAAAGCAACTTCTTTGTTTTGTCTCCAAAGGATCCCCAAAAAGATCTCTAGTAGCTGAAAGGGAAGAGAAGAATTGAATTTTAATTCTTTTTCTTTTTTTTACTATTAAGGCCAAAATATTTGTGCAAGTATGGATGAGGTCACCAACACCCGGAAAGAAGCTTCAGTGGCCCCAGGGTGTGGTGAGGTCACAGGACTCTCCAGATCATCAAGTTTCCCTCATTCTCTCCAGCCTTGCCATACCAACATAGCAAGAGAGCAGTTTTCTGGACTGCCCTTTGGGCCCCCGTTGTTTTTTGAGCCTGACTCCTGCTTTCTCAAGGCTGCGCTTACTGCTCATTTTGTGACCCAGGAAACAGCAGTGTTGGCTAGGTAAGTGTCCACATGGCACCTTGGTTTGGGAATGGTTCTTGTGTGTGTGTGTGTGTGTGTGTGTGTGTGTGTGTGTGTGTGTGTTTTTTGGGCTGGAGTTCATGCCTAAGAGAAGGTGTGACCACACTGCAGAGCTTCCCACAAGTGAGCAGGGTACAGTGGAAACCTGGCCCTATCTCCAGCTTTAGAAAATTATTTGATCACTGATCTACACGTACCTCACAAAAAAAGACCAAAAAAAAAAAGAATCTGCTCCCAAGGTCTAGTCAGTATTTGATTTTTCAGGGCCTGGTGATGTAGTTGGTGAAGGAGCCAGACCATGAGCAGGCCCGTCTTGCTGCCTGGTGATAGTTTCCCTACTCACTGGACCCTCATAGAATCGTAGATTTCAATCTATGAAGAGGGGACTTTACAGATTATTTAGTCCAACTCACCTCCCTCACTCTTCAGATGAGGACACTGAGGCTGGCCCAAGGTCACCTACATAACAAATAGCAAAAGTAGGATTTGAACCCGCCTCCCAACTCCAAATATGGTTTTCTGACCCAGTCTGGGGCTGCCCATTCTGTTGTTGCTGGCTGATGTCAGTGGAGGGGCCTGCTATAATAGCCTTCCCCACGCTGATGAAATCACAGGATCAGCCCCGAAGCAAACTCTCAGCCTCTTTCTGTCTCTGTCTCTGCCTGGATCTCTAGCTCTGACTCTCTCTAAACTATGTACACATCATATACATATATACGTGTGTATGTATATATGTATATTTATATATGTGTATGTATATTTGCACATACACATTACAGGTATAGTTAGATGTCATCTCAAAGTATCAAAGGTAGGAGTTAAATTATAATAATTTAATTTCATATACAATTATATGTTTAATAATTTCATATTTGCATTCTTCTTCTAACAAAAACATGACTGATCAGAATCAGAGTTATTAGTGTGGGAAAGTGAGCGTAGACTCTCCCCCCACTGATACAGATCCAAAACAGTAGCACAGTAAAATAGGATAGGATACGACACGACACAACACAGCACAAGAGTATATATACTTATATGTTGTATAACATAACATTAAACATGAATTGATATAAATATAAAATACAATGGAATATAATACGTAGTAAATATTATCTTTAATATATAAAATACAATAATATAAATACATATAGAGCAAGTACTATATAGTAAATATAATATAAAATATTAATATTGTATGCCATAGTAGGATATTGCACAATATATAACATTAAACCAATGGAATTAGTATAAGAGAAGAATTCCATTTGTACTTTGGCTAGCCGTTAGCTGTAGGTGACTATGGGTAAATCATCTCCCCCCCAACGGTACTCCCAGGCTACTACTCTATCAAACTACATGTTCCAGTGAAGTCACTGACCTGCATCATTGGAGAAAAATTCCAAATTGGGACTTCCCCAAGTGAATGAAATCTCAGATCTGGAAAGATCAAATGACCAAACAAATGTAAACAAAAAGTTGCTGATCGTCTTACTGGACTATTGTAGAGAAAGCACCCTGTTGACCTTAAAGTGGGAATTTTATTATTTTTATTTGTATTCCTCTAGTAACCCCTAAAAGTGGCTAAAGAGCAGACCACCAGGCTAGGTAGCTGGGGTGCCAGTCCTTGTTCAGTTAAGCTAAGTTAGGTTCGGATTCGGATTCGCACTGGCAATAAAGCACACTCCTGAGAGAACATGGTTTTTATTGAAAGACAGGGGAGATACTCTAACAAACACAGTTAACACAACAAAGACAAAGACACAAACAACATAGATTCATCACCTCCCGGGGGAACTCCAGCACTTGATGGTCTCAAAGCTGAGGGGGGGGGTCCCGGTTTACACAGCCCAGCTCCATCAAGGCCCGAAAGGGAAACTGATCCCAGGAAGCTTCCTCTCCATAGTGAGATCCCCACTAGCTTGTTCCACGTGGGGACTTTTATAGCTTCCTCAACAAGGAGGGCCTACTGCTAACTGTCCCGGATGTTCCCCTCCAGAAGGGGCAGCCACTCCCCTCAGGAGGGGAAGATCTTGTCAATCATTTTGTTTTTGAGAACTGGCTAGGTCCTCAAGAAGCAGTTTCAGAATTTCCTGTCCTTTGTCTTAAGAGTTACCTGTTCTTTGTTCGGACCTATCTCCTAGTGGGCCCTATCTCTGGGCCCATCAGCCAGAGAGCAGATGTCTGAGAGGTCCATTCTTAAGGTTTATCAGTTGGAGATGGATGTCTGATTCTGGAAAGTCTAAAGGTCTTTGCAAGAAAGAAAGGGGGAAAGGAATGTCTGATATTCCAAACCAGAGACTCTTGCAGGGAGGGGGGGTGGGGGGAAGGAAGAAAAGCTGGGCTTACACTATAATATGGAAGATCTTCTATAATGATTTATCATTCAGCCCTTCCCCTGACATATAGTGTGACCCTGGATCAGTCACTTTATTTGTCAGAGATCTAGGCAACTCTCTAATACTAAAAGTTACCGAGGGAGTTCTTGAATTGGCAGAGGCCATGTTTTCCCAGGGCAGTTACCTATCCTAAGAAAATAACAGGTCCAGTTCTTATCCCTTATTAAAACCTCATTGTGTCTGAAGGTGAGCCTGTATTCTCAGAATCTTGGCCAAGTGAGTGTCAGCAAATCTTGACAAGTCCTCCCAAACCAGAGAGCCTCCAAGGGTGAGCTGGGAAATGAAGTCCACGCCTATCATCTGAGGCCCGTTCTTCCTGGACTAATTTTCAGCTTCTCCATTGAGTGAGCATGTCAACCCACAGTCCCTCAGCATTGATCATTTCTGTCTCTTACCATTTTGGGGGGGTGCCAACTTAATAGGTTGTGAGGTGAATGCTTACGGAGTTTCTAAAATCATTAGCTTCATGTATGATGCCCATGTCAGAGAATTCATCACCTTGCTTGACCTGGCAACACAAATGACTCATCTTCACCTGCTGGGATGACCATAATTCCACCTGACCTACCGATCTGTCAGTTCCTGGTACTATAATTAGTTAACAAAGGAAGTAATTAAATCATCGTATCTGTCAACATTCTCAGTGTTTTGTTTTGTCCCCATTGGAATCCTATTTTCAGCAGACTTTTTTTTTTCATAATCTAAATGTGGGCAGGTCACGATAGAGAGGAAACAACTCTGGCTCTGAATCCTGAAGACCTGGATTCAGTTCCTACCCCTGATTCGTATTACCTATGTGACCTTGGAAAAGTCACTGCAGTTTTCAGCGCCAGCATTTACTCATCTATAAAATGAGGGGGTTGGGCTAGGCGCCTCTGAGGTCCCTTCCAGCTCTCCATCTATGATCTTCCAATTCCATGATCACAAAAGCCTTTTCTCTAGAGGGCTGACTCTGATTAGTTGTGTTTTCATTTGGAAAACAAAGAGAAGGATGGCGGCTGGTAAGCACGGACTAGAGTGAGCTCCGTACCCGAGTCCCTCCAAAAACCTATAAAAATGGCTCTGAACCAATTCTAGAACGGCAGAACCCACAGAACAGCAGAGGGAAGCAGGGCTCCAGCCCAGGACAGCCTGGATGGTTTCTGGGTGAGGTCTATTCCACACGGAGCTGGGAGCTGGGAACGGAGTGGAGCAGAGCCCAGCCTGAGCGGCGGTGGACGATCCAGACCAGAAGCCGGGCGGAGGGGGCCCTAGCGCCCTGAATATGTGAGCTGCGGCAGTTACGAGACTTCTCAACCCACAAACACCAAAGACTGTGGAGAAGGTTAGTGGGAAAAGCTGCGGGAGTGGAAGGAGTTCGCGGTTCAGCTTCCAGCCCCGGGGGCAGCGGAGGTGGGGCAGCTACGGCTGCTGCTGCTTCCGGCTCCAGGCCCACCTGGTGGGAGGAATTAAGTGGCGGATCAGAGCAGGGGTGCACAGCCTGCCGAAGATCTGAGCCCAGTTCAGGTTGGGGGTCCTTGGGGAAGGAGGAGTGCGGCTCTGACAGAGCTGGCACCTCCCCCCCAAACGTGGAACATAGAACTCGTTACTCTACAAGCAGTCATACCCCACTGAAAAACTCAAAGGTCAAGTTAGTTGGTTGGGAATATGGCCAGGCAGCGAAAACGCGCCCAGATTCAGTCTCAGACTTTGGATTCTTTCTTTGGTGACAAAGAAGACCAAAACATACAGCCTAAAGAAGACAACAAAGTCATAGAGCCTACAACCAAAGCCTCCAAGAAAAACATGAACTGGCCCCAGGCCATAGAAGAACTCAAAAAGGATTTGGAAAAGCAAGTTAGAGAAGTAGAGGAAAAATTGGGAAGAGAAATGAGAAGGATGTGAGAAAACCATGAAAAACAAGTCAATGACTTGCTAAAGGAGACCCAAAAAAATACTGAAAAATACACTGAAGAAAACAACACCTTAAAAAACAGACTAACTCAAATGGCAAAAGAGCTCCAAAAAGCCAATGAGGAGAAGAATGCCTTGAAAGGCAGAATTAGCCAAATGGAAAAGGAGGTCCAAAAGACCACTGAAGAAAATACTACTTTAAAAATTAGATTGGAGCAAGTGGAAGCTAGTGACTTTATGAGAAATCAGGATATTATAAAACAGAATCAAAGGAATGAAAAAATGGAAGACAATGTGAAATATCTCCTTGGAAAAACCACTGACCTGGAAAATAGATCCAGGAGAGATAATTTAAAAATTATTGGACTACCTGAAAGCCATGATCAAAAAAAGAGCCTAGATACCATATTTCAGGAAATTATCAAGGAGAACTGCCCTGATATTCTAGAGCCACAGGGCAAAATAGAAATTGAAAGAATCCATCGATCGCCTCCTCAAATAGATCCCAAAAAGAAATCTCCTAGGAATATTGTTGCCAAATTCCAGAGCTCCCAGATCAAGGAGAAAATACTGCAAGCAGCCAGAAAGAAACAATTTGAGTATTGTGGAAACCTAATCAGAATAACCCAAGATCTGGCAGCTTCTACATTAAGAGATCGAAGGGCTTGGAATGCGATATTCCGGAGGTCAATGGAGCTAGGATTAAAACCTAGAATCACCTACCCAGCAAAACTGGAAAACAAAGAGAAATAGGTCAGTAGGTCAAGGTGATGTTCATTTCCAGGCTCTGGTACTGACTAGCTGCATAACCTTTGCCCGATTCATCATCCAATCAACAAGTTTTTTTTTTTTAAATTAAGTGTCTACTGTGTGTGGGTCTCTGTGCTAAGGACCAGAGATACAATAGAAAATGAAACCACCTTTTAACCTCTTCTGGGTCTCACTTTTCTGTAAAATGATGGAAAGAAAAGATCACTGGAGAGGGAACATGGCTCAAGAGAATCTGTGAACTTGGAAGGGGGAAAAAATTGCATCTATATTTTCACTAATCTTTGGTGTCCTTTGAGGTCCTGTGTATTTAATTTTGTGCATTTAAAAACATTATTTTGAGAAAGCTTTTGAAAGCTTCTTCAGACTGCTAGAGGAGTCCAGGACACAAATGAAGGTTAACTCCCACCCCTGACCTAAGCTCCAGAGGACTGACCTTCAGCTCAATTGAACAAGAATTAATAAGCATGTAAGATGTGCCAGGCACTGTCCTAGGTGATGAAGACACAAAAATTAAAAAAATGACCTTGTCTTTTCCCTCAGGGAACTCACATTCCAACGGGGGCAAGAGAGGTGTGTACAATGTGTACACAGATGAATTAAATACAGGGTGGTTTCTGGGTTTTTGGAGGGCACTACCCATTGGGGAAGGAGGAAATCAGACAAAAAGACTTGTGCTGTCTTGAACAAGCACTTGCATGAAGACCACTGGCAAATCACCAAACCTTTCAGCACCTGGTCTAAGCAGCTCTAGACAGAGTTCCACATATGGGGTATTTGAGCTGGTCGTATGCCCCTGGGCATATCATTTTGCTCTCTGTGTCCCAGGCAGCTTTGTGATGCTATAAGTTACTGAGGAGCTGCTGATTTGGGTCAGTGGTCAGTGAATGGTTTCCACGAAGATAGTGCCCCACACAGGTCTGGCCCCAAAATAAAAAATCCCTTCTAGCTCAAAAACATCTAACCAAGACTGGGCAGAAGAGTATTAACAGTAGCGAACTTAACACAGCACATTAAGGTTTGAAAAGAGCTTCTGCAAATGTCTTCTGATTTGATCCTCACAAGAACCCTGGGAGGTAGATGCTATTATTATCCCCATTTTACCAATTGAGGAAACTGAGGCTGAGAAAGGTTGTTGTTCTGTCATCTCAGTCACATCGGACTTTTTGTGACCCCATTTAGGGTATTCTTCACAGAGATACTGGAGTGGTTTGCCATTTCCTTCTCCAGCTCATTTGATAGATGAAGAAACTGAGGTAAACAGGGTTAAGTGACTTGCCTAGGGTCACATAGCTAGTATCCAAGGCTGGATTTGAACTCAAGTCCTCTTGTTTCCAGGGCTAGTGCTCTAGCCACTGAGTTAATAAATCTGAGGCAAGATTTAAAGGAGAAGCAGAGCAGAGTTGGACTTTAAAAGAGTTGCCTTCCGGCTCTACATCTATGACACTTTAAGGTTATCCTAATTTCTCCAAATATGTGATGAAAGACAGTATGGATAAACACATCAGTCCTTCCATCTAATCTAAGCATCATAGTAACAATACAGTGCATTATTTAATATATAAAATATATTTAATATACTATATTATCTATAAATATATTCATGTAACATAGAACCTATAATACATTTTATATATTGGTTATATATTAAATAGATACAAAATACAATAATAAAAAGTGTTGTCACCTATGGAAACAAAACATTCCTGTTATGGATACATTCACATTCCTGTAAAGGGAGGGGGGCACTCTTCCAAGTATTTCGTGCAAACAAGATACTGTAATTAGTGAAAAGCTGCTTTCCAATGGTAGGGGTAGAGGGAGGAATATCTCCCTCCCCACACCCTCATGCAAGGCTGAAGGCAAACTGTCCACACACTGCACCCCGCAGAATGGGTTGTTTGAAATGTACCAGCTGTTTCAGCCACTCAAAGAGTGACTGAATTGTCCCAGTGCCAAGAACAATGGAGGAAGGAACGGTATTTTTGCAAGTAAAACGCCTCAAATTTGAACATGAGGTACACCTAAAAGAAGGAAAGAAAGGAAAGGAATAAGTACCCATTTCCCTAGAGGAAAAGTGAGCACATATTTATTCACTGCCAGGTACTGTGTAAACAGGATTAAGTGACTGCCTAGAGTCACACAGCTAGTAACAAAAGTACTGTGCTAAATATGTGCTTTACAGATATCCCATTTGACCTTCACAACAACCTCGGGAGGTAGGTGCAATTATGATCATCATTTTACAGTTGAAGAAACTGAGGCAGACAGCGATTAAGGGACTTGCTTGAAGTCACTCAGCTTGTAAGTATCTAAGGCTGGATTTGAACCTCAGTGCAGCACCACCTAGCTGGGTCTGGGGGAATTACCTATCATGTCCTAATGCACATACCAATTGTGTTCAGCCCATGTGCAAATCTGGATGTGCATTTACGGGAAGGTGTGTGCTTGCAAACCCATAATTTTTCAATGTGGGCATCAAGTATGTGTGGCATACACACACACACACACACACACACACACACACACACACACAGAAGTGTAGTGTGGTAGGGCAAGGAGGAGTTGTTCAGGGTGAACAGAGCACTGATTTGGGGTCCATAGGACCTGGGTTCAAATTGTGCCTCTGCCACTTTCTAGCTCCATGCTACGGATTTGGGTTTGGAGAGCCTGGCGTCAGATACTGACTCTTCTACTCAGGAGTTGGAAGGGACCTCAGAAGCCATCTGGTCCAACCCCTCCATTTTATGGATGAGTAAACCAAAGTGAAGCCACTAGCCACTAGAATTATCTAGCTCCTAAGGGTAATGGCCCTTAGGAATCCATGGCCTCTCACTCTGGTGTTAGGGCTTTTCCTACTGTTCAGGCTTATTAGACTTTCTTACTGTATGCACTGGATTGGGATTCAAGAGGACTGGGTTCAAATCCTGAATTTTATGCTTTCTGCCTGTGTGACCTTGGATGAGTCAGCTAATAATTTTAAAAATAAAAGTTAGGGAAGAGGAAGGCAGGGTGTAAAAGGTTTAGAATGATCCCACTTTAAAATTTGTTGTTCACTTGTGTCTGACTCTTCACAACCCCATTTGGGTTTTTATTGGCAGAGATACTGCAGTGGCTTGCCATTTCCTTCTCCAACTCATTTTACAGATGAGGAAACTGAGGCAAATAGGGTGAAATGACTTACCCAGGGCCATACAGCTAGGGTCTGAGGTCAAATTCGAACTCAGGTCTTCCTGACTCTGGGCCTGGTACTCTATCCACTGCAGCGCCACCTAGCTGCCATCCCACTTTAAATAGTTATTTCTCTGTGTATGTCCCAGTTTTAAAACACACAGAAGACTTTTCTAGCACAAAATCTTACAGGTAATATTTTAACAAAAAAAAAAATAATGCTACTGCTTTCCCTTCAAGATTATCTCCATTTTACCCAGTATATGGCCAGTACACACATAGGTTGTTTGCATGACTTCTCCCTAGACGACTGGGAGCTACTTGAGGGCAGGGATTGATTTTTACCTTTCATTGTACACCCAGCACTTAGCACTGCCCAAACCAATCCAGTATTTTTGCCAAGAAAACCCCAAACAGGGTCACAGGACTGAACAACAACAAATATACAACTGCTCTATTTATTACCTATCTCTTACATTAGAACTACGATACATTGCATTTACAGGGTGCTTCTGCAGAGCACTTCATATGCATTATCTGATTTGGTTCTTTTAGGTAGGTGCTATCATCGTCTAGCTTTACCATTTTTTAGATTAGGCTGTGAAAAGTTCGGTGAATGGCCAGAGTCTAATCACTTCAGGTGCAGGATTCTAACCACTATGTGACACTGCCTTTGTGGCTAGAGTGTTGGGGCTTGGAATCAGAAAGATCTGGGTGCAAATCTTGCCTTAGGCTGCTTTGTGGTCCTGAGCAAGCCTCCCACTTTGAGGCTCAGTTTCCTCAAAGATAAAATTAGGATGATTTTTAAAAAACAACTCTATTTCATAGTGAGGGTCAAATGAAATGAGAAATATAATGTGCTTTGCAAATCTTAAGGTGCTATTTATATGACATCTTTTATTATTAAAATGTACACACAAGGCACCAGATCGATAAGGACATTACACCGAGCTAAGGCAGCTGTTGGAATACAGGCTTTATGGACAGAAATCCAACACACCACATACACACACACCACATACACACACACCACATACACACACACCACATACACACACCACATACACACACACCACATACACACACCACATACACACACACCACATACACACACCACATACATATACATATACGCATCCCACACACACACACACCACGTACACACACACCACATACACACACACCACATACACACACCATATACATATACATATACGCACCCCACACACACACACACATACCACGTACACACACACCACATACACACACATACCACATACATACACATATACGCACCCCACACACATACGCACATACCACGTACACACATACACATACACACACCACATACACACACGCACACACCACATACATATACACACACACACCACATACATACACATACATACACACACACACACACAAACAAGGTAACAGGCTAACAGGGAGCTAATGCAACTGTTAGCACAGACAGTCGCACTTTATACACAGAAATCCAGGATGCTCTGTACACGCACCATCGAGACACAAGACCAGCGCAAGGGACCAAAGGAGAATTAAAACAGCTATTGGCATACTGGTGCCTAACATGGTTCTTGTGATGTCCAAATCAGAAAATAGGTGAGACTTCTTACCCTCCCATTCCCCCATCCCCAAAACACACTTCTTTCGTTGCAGAGGTAGGGAGTGCTATGGGTGTGGAGCATTGCATAGACTGACAGATCCCGTGGATGGGCTGGTTGGTTTTAACGAACTGCTCCCTTTCCCCCCCTCCCCCTTTTTCATTCTTTGTTACTAGGGATGGTTTGCTGGGTAGAGGGAAGCCTGGAAAGAAATAATCAGAAATGAAGGTAATATGAAAACATTTTTTAAAAAGACGGCAACATTTTGAAAAACGTTCGTAAAGCATGTTTTCCAAACCTTAATCTATATGTCAGCTATGCAGCAATGTATAGTGTGCTTAATTTCTTTCAACTCATCGGGGAAAGAAGAGAATAAACATTCATTAAGTGTCTACTATGTGCCAAGCACTGCGCTAATCACTTTGGAAGCATCTCATTGCTCTATATACCATTGACTTCCTTTTTGTAGGTTGCCTTGTTTTGTGTCTATGTGGTTGCGTCTACACAGTGCACAGAATTTCTGAGCATTTAATGACTCTGCCAACAGTTTCATTAGCTTCCTTTCTTTAGGTTGTGTTGTTTTTGTATTTGTTGTGCATCTACACCAACAGCATTGGGTTTCTGAGGATGCAGTGACTCTTCAAACAGCTGCATTTTGGTAGGTTGTGTTGTGTTGATGTCTAGCGGGTTGTGTGTCTACACAGTGTGCTGGGTTTCCGCGGGTGCATTTGAAGTGCTATCAATGCGGATAGCAGTCAGGGGATTCCTCTCGTCAGGTGCATTGTTTTGGTGTCTAAGCAGTGCGTGCGCGAGTGCTCAGGGTTCCACCCCCCACCCAGCCACCTTCACTGCTCTGCGGAGGCTCGAGAGCGTGCACGCGCCCTCTGAGACTGAGCGCACGCACAGGCCCCGCCCCGCGGCTGCCCTGGCCCGTCTCCGCCTCGCCTGCCCCGAAGAAATCGAGCAGTTCCGTAAACACATCTCTCTCCTCCCAAGCCGGGCTCGGACCATACCACTTTCTGTCCGCAGGGAGAGCCCTCTCTCGCAGCCCTCTGCAGTCGAGGCCGCGGTCCCGGATCTTAGGCCTTGCGCGTCCTTGGTGTGTGTATGTTCTTGACAGCGCCACTCGGGCCTCGCGCGGGACCCGGCCAGGGGCTGGCTGGCCGCGGGATGGGCGTCCCCAAGTCCACACTCCCCCCGCGGGCCGGGCGTGATGGGCCGCGCCTTGGCTGGCGGCGCTGCCCCTCTGGGCCCTTTAAATACCGCGTGGGGCCGGGGGGAGGGAGTAGGGGGCTGGCGAGCGGTGCTCCGGGAGGGCTGTCAGGCGGGCCAGCGGCGGAGCGGAGCCGGGCGGAGCGGAGCGGAACCGAGCCCGGGCAGTGACCGGCACGGAACAAGACCGGAAGGGAAAAGGGGCTGCCTCTCTCCACGCCCGGCTCGGTGGGTAGCCCACGGCCGCGAGCGCTGGAGGAGGGACAACCAGCCTGTCCCGAGGTTGGCGTGCGGTACAGACTCCTCCCGGCCCTCCTGAACTACGGGGATCCCGAGCTTCCTATTTCAGCCTTGACTTTATTTCGGGGATGGGGAGGGAGGCAGCCCCCATTTCGCGGCCGGGGATCCCCCCCGGTGCGTGTCTCACTTGTTTGTCCCCGAACCGCCATCCCGCGTGGGAGCGGTGGGAAAGGGGAGGGAGGACTGGTGGGCGGCCCGGGATAAGCTGGCACCCCCAGTCCCGGGTGGGAGCTCGAGTGCCGGGTCTTGTTTACGGCCGTGCTGGGCAGGTGCCAGCGTGTGCGCTCCGAACCAGCTTCCAAAAATACTCCTAGAGGAGGAGAGAGGGGCAGGACTGGGGGCGGGGGGCACTTGTCAGCCCCCTCCCCAGGCCCTCCAGAATGGGCACGGGACATTTGCCTATCGCCCCTCACCCCGCCCCTGACCCGTCCGCTCACCCTCCTCTCTTTCTCACTCTCTGCGCCCCCTCCCAGAACTGGGCAGGGGGCACTTGTCCCTCCAACCCGCTCCAGACCTGTCCACTCACCCTCCTCCCTTTCTGATCTGCCCCTCCCCAACCCGGATTGGGCGGGGGCATTAGTCACACCTTCGCCCCCTTCCTTCCCGAGTCTCTCTGATTCCTAGCTGTGACCCCCCAGGAACTCGAGCCTGGGCCTTGTGGGAGAAGGATGTGGGTTGTAGGAGATGGATGGATGTCTCTGTTTTGGGTTGGTTGCCCGGGCTTTCTAGGAGACGCCGCCTCTTCCTCCTGGTTCCCCTCCTCCCTCGGTTTTGTTTTGACAGGAAACGTGCAGCTTGCGGGAGTAGAGGGAGGAGGGGAGGGGAGAGCTGGAGACCGGAGCCCTGGGGTGGCGGAACTGGAGGAGACCTTAGCGATCATTTAAGGCCACCTCCTCATTTTCCAAAGAGTTCAGGCAGGGGCAGGATTGGAACTCAGGATTTGAAACCCAGTATGCTTTCCATCACGCCATCCTATGGGCCTCCTATGAGTTCTGAAATTGTGTGAGAGGTCTGTAATGAGGCAGTAATAGCTACCTCTTGGGGAAGGAAATGAAGGAAAGGCTGCCGTTCGTTGCAGCTGCTTAATTGCAGGGAGAGAGATCTGGCGGTCGGCACCAATTTTCCCGTAGAAAGACCTGCGCCTTTCCCTTAGAGAGGCTCTGAACAGTCCCCCAAGGGACCTGGCACACTTAAAGAGAAACCAGAGAAATACCAGGGCTTCCTCACGTTCCACCAAGTCCCCAACTTGAAACTCCTGGTTTCCAGCTGGTTCTGAGAGTCTGCCCTTTTCTATGTGTTAACTAAGAGGATGGTTTTAGGAGCTGGAGGATCTGGGTCTGAATCCTGCTGCTTCCCCGTACTAGCTGTGTTACCTTGAGGGAGTTAGTAACTTAACCTCTCCGCTGTAAATTTGGGGTTGCACTATTAGATGGTCCCATCTGGTTCTAAATTCTGTGAGTATTTAAGCCTCAGTTTCTTTTGTAAAATGAGGGGATTTGACTAGATAATCTCTGGAGGCCCTTCCAGCTCTAAATCTCATGATTTTATAATAACATCGTTTGGGTCCAATACCAGTTTTCAATACCTGCCTACTCTTTCCTTCCTCTTGTCAATTACTTTTTGTTCAGTCATGTTTGACTCTTTGTGACCCCATTTGGGCTTTTATTGGCAGAGATACTGGAGTGGTCTGCCATGTCCTTCTCCAGCTCATTTTTACATGAAGAAACTGAGGCAAACAGGGTTAAGTGACTTGCCTAGGTTCACACAGGAAGTGCTGAATTTGAACTCAGGTCTTCCTGACTCCAGGCCTGGGCACTCTATCAGCTGTGGCACCTAGCTGCCCCAAGAAATTACTCTTGCAGCTAATTCAGTATGTTGGTTGGGTCCCCCATTAGGAGTCTCAGCAGCTCAGAATAGGACCAACCTGGAAGTAAATCTACATGTGTTTGTGGTGAACCTTGGGGAAAGGGGATGTAGTAGGTAGGTGCTGGATAAATAATAGGAAGTTGGAACAGAGTGTTAGGTTGGAGCCTTTCAAAGAGCCGGGCTTTCTAGAAATTGAATTCATTGATGGGGTACCTCTA
Source organism: Trichosurus vulpecula (assembly GCF_011100635.1). Lineage (NCBI taxonomy): Eukaryota > Metazoa > Chordata > Mammalia > Diprotodontia > Phalangeridae > Trichosurus > Trichosurus vulpecula. The sequence goes on from NC_050577.1 coordinate 290,019,336, forward strand.
TAGATGCTGTGAATATTTGATTGTTAGCCAATGCCTGTTTTGTCTAAACACACACACACACACCCCTGTTTCTGGAAGCCTTAGCACAGTGCCTGGCACATAGTAGGCGCTTAGTAATTGTTTATTGAATTGCATTACATAAATGTGATCTTCTCTCATGAAGAATCCCTGCAAAGTGATCATTGCTTTGTGCCACCATCGCACTGGTGTCACCACTATATTGGGCTGGACTGAATGTAGAGGGAGGGAAGTTTCTCTCCTCCTTTCAGCAGCCTTCCCCCTTGCTGTCCCCAGGTGCCCAGGGTCTTTTCATAATCTAAGCCCAGGCGTAACCCATGTCACAAGAAGCCTTTTCTCTGTAACCTGGCCTTTGACCATTGTACTTATGGTGGGAGGAGAAAGAAGTTGCTGAACATGTCTTGGAGGTCTTGGACTTTCCCGGTTCTGCTATTTACTAGATGCATGACCTTGTATAAATCACTTCATCTCTCCTGGACTCCATTTCTTCCTCTGTAAAATGAGGTGGAGGAGGGGTGAGACTACATGATTTCAAGAGTCCCTTTCAGTTCTAAATCCTATGTCTTGTGAAGTGACCTGCCCCAAGGCCATTAGTGGCCAAATAAACACTGTCTTCGGACTTCTGGGTCATGTCTTTTGTCTTTCTCCTTCCTTTTCTTCCAAACTTGTCTAGGCTGTGTCCAGTTTCCAAGGTCCTATGGGGCAAGTCACATATCCAGTTCACTACAAGGTGTTAAAGACTGATAAGAGCTAGGACATTTGCATTTTAACTGGATACTGAGAAGTATGACTTAAAAGATTAATTAGCCTGTGACCTTGGTTAAGTCACTTCCCCTTTGGGTTGAGTAGTGCTTTCATCTCTAAAATGAGAGATCTGGACTCGATGACCTTTGAATTCCAGCTCCAGAGTCCTGATCCCAGGATTGCATCATCTATCTGGAAGGACTCCTAAATGGAATAATTGTTTGGCTTCTCTGGTCAGCCACTGGCTTGTTTCCTGTTTCCTTCTCTAAACAGTGTTAGAGGACTTAGTCTTGGCATGTTTGTTTGATGTCATCTTGTAGTGCTGTGGTGTCCTTGTTACCACAGTTGATGCCCAGGTTGTCAGGAACAGGTCAAAAGGGAACTGTGAGAAGCTGGAGGGTCTCCAGGGAAGGGCAACCAAGCCAGAAGAGCTTGATTGAACTGAGGGTGTTTAACCTGAACATTCAACTGTAACATGGTTCTATGAAGGATTGTCATATGGAAGAGGGTTTAGTTCAACTCCTTATGTATGGCCCCATGGGCCAATGGGTAGAAGTCGGTGCATGGAGATACATTGAGGCTTAAAGTAAAGAACAATTGTTGTGTTTTTAAAAAAAAGGGCATTCAATTTTATTGTGTTTTGGTTTATGTCATCTTAATTTCTGAATATATCCCTGGATATAACAGCGTTCCTCCCTTTATAATAAAAAATAAAAAAGAAAGAAGGGAGGCTGAATATGTTGAGCAAAACTAACCGACAGATCCAAGAAATCTGACATTTATGCTGGCTTCCACACCTGTAATCTCCAACTTCTAGAAAAACAAAAGAGATGGAGTTATACTCTCATATTTCTTTTCTGGGGGTCAAGCTCGGTCATTATACTCAATTAACAATAATTTATTAATTGACTACTTTGCGCCAGCATGTTGCTAGCAGGTAGCAACATGGCTAGGGAGAGATACAAAGATCCCCTAGGAACGATACAAAGCAAAACTGAAACAAACTGAAACAATCTCTACTCTCAAGGAATTTCCATTTCCGAGGAAAAACCTCTTCAGGTTGGGAAGTAGAATGGGGTGCCTCGAGAATTAATGAAGTGCCTGTTACTGAGATCTCCAGGTTGTTGGAAGGCGGGGGCTGGCTGCTTTCATTTCCTCAGCCCTTAACACAGCTATTAGGGCTTCATAACAATGCTTGTTGACTGATTATGGTGAATACACTTGACCCCTTGAAGAAATATGAGAATGTTAACTGCCCTTTTTGTAGTGCTGAAGGATGGTGGGTGTGGAACACTATAAAATGTCAGATCTGGTTTCATCTGTTGGCTAATTTTGCTCAACTGATTCCTCTCACTCCTTTCTTTTTAATTCTCAAAGGAAGGAAAGAAAGACCAGATGACCCTTTGTGGATTGTATTCCATGAAGAAGAGAATCCGCATCCTGCTCTGGGTTAAGCGAAATGTTTCTTCCTTTTTTATGATCTCTTTGAGGTATAGACCTAGTGGAGGTATTGCTGGATCAAAGGGTATGTACAGTTTGATTGCCCTTTGAGCATAGTTCCAAATTGCTCTCTAGAATGGTTGGATCAGTTCATAACTCTACCAACGACGCATTTGGGTCTGTTTTCCCACATCTTCTCCAACACTTATCTTTTTTCTTTTCTGTCATATTTAGGCTAAATACTTCTCAAGAGCCTTCCAATGCTGAGATTCTGTGATTTGATCACCTGCAGGGTGTTGGGCAGGAGTTAGAGCAGGGCCTCTTACTCTAGCAGTTCAGGAATTCGATAATGATTACTATTACCAGACCAGGAGGCCTGGCCACATTTTACCTTTCTTTGGCCTGAAAGGCTAAGGACGTTCCACTTTTCAGTGCAGTCTTCATTCACAAGCCAGGTCTAAGCATTTCAAGTTAGTTCTCCCTGAAGAAATGAAATTTAGGCTGTAATACTCAGTAGCCTCCATGATACATGGGGAGTCATTAGCTTTCAGGGTCCTGCTGGCTTGGGTCATCAGGAAGGACCCCATCAAATTTTCACATCCATTCCTTGACCTTTAAGATGGTGAAGGAGCCTACTGGGCTGAACCAAAGGGATGGTATTATAATTCAGGATTTATTGTCAGAGAGAGGAGACTCCACTGGGAAAAATGTTTCTGTAACAGCTTTTCCTTCTCTTTGACCAGTGATCTGGTGTAGTCTATTGCTTAAGCTGATCTCCTGGCTCAGTAATGACCCTGAGGCCTTCCCTCTGACCAGTAGCAGTGCTGAGTTCCAGTCTTCTCATCCGGGTAGGCCAGAAAAATCACTATGAAAAAACTCTTTTCTTTGCTTGCTGTCTAGAACTAGAGGGGTCCTTCTGGGTCATCTACTCCCACCCTGACATTTTATAGTCTTTTGGTGTGGCCGAGGTCACAGAGGTCTCACCATGGGCCCAGGATTCTAGGGCAGCAAGGACTTTGGAGATCACCAGGGAAGCCCAGAGAGGAGTAGGTTCATAGTCTTAGAGTTCAAAGGTGACCCTTAGGGGTCACTGAGTACAACTTTGTCTTTTTTCAGGGGATGACACTTCAGTCCATAGAGGGGAAACAGCCAGGGAGTATATAGCAGGACTGGGCTCTGAGCCCGGGCCTCTGACTCTGACTCTGACTCTGGGGCTCTTCCCACAGCACCATCTTGTCTCCAGCTGTACATACAGTGAAGGTAATCTGTGTATACCAGGCCTTATCACTCAGAAAAACATGTCACTGAGAGGCTTTGTGCCAATAAAATGGACTTTTTAAAAGTCTCAAAATTCTTTGGGGGGAGGGAGGGGGTTTCCAAAACTCTTAAGAAAGCATTCGTTTACTCTGAAGTTGACAAAGGTGCAGTAGGTTGTGATAGAAGCCTGAGTGCCCAGTGACAGTGTTTGGATTTGATTTTTACAAAGCCAAGATTTTAGGATGGGACTTCTGTCTGTAGGGGAGCCCAGGGCTGGATCTGCTTGGAGGGGAAAGATTGGTTGGTTGTATAGTAGAAGGAGCATTGAATTTGGAGTGTTTGAGATACGGTGTTACTGGAAAGATCACTGGTTCTGGGTCGGAAGACCTGGGTGCAAATGCTGACTCTGGTACTAACTACTATATCACCTTGGGCAAGTCACTTCTCCCTGGATCTCTAGTTCCTTTTCTGTAGGTTGAGGGGGTTGGACTAGATGCCTCTAAGGCTCCTTCCAGCTCTAAGTCTATGATCCTGTGAAATGGCTTAACTTCTCTGGGTCTCAGTTTCCCTATCTGTAAAATGAGGACTAGATGCCTCTGAGGCCCCTTCTAGCTCTGAGTCTATGATCCTATGAAATGGCTTAACTTTTCCAGGCCTTAGTTTCCCCATCTGTAAAATGAGGGAGTTGGACTAGATGACTTCTGAGGTCTCCTCCAGCTCAAGATATTTGGTCTTGTGAGCTCTGCAACTTTCTGACTATATCAATCTGGGTATGTCACTTCCCCTGTTTGAGCCTCAGTTTCCTCACAGGTGAAATGAAGTGGTTAAAGTTGGTGACATCTCTTGGTCAGTCTACCTGGTGATAAATCTGTTGGTCTCTTATGAGTTGTATATAATTGAGAAAGGCTGGGGACAGGGTTGAGTAATCAGTGCAGGAAATAAAATGGGCAAAGAGTAGATGAATGAATAAGAATTGATTAAGCACCTGCTCTGTGCCAGGCACTATGCTAAGTGCTGGGGATACAAAAAGGCAAAAGATTAGTCCCTGCCCTCAAGGATTTCACAGTCTAGTTAGGGAGACATTATGCAAACAAATATATATGAAGCAGCAATGTACAGGAGAAATAGGAAATAATTGAGAGAGAAGGAGCTGGAACTAAGAGGGGTTGGAGAAGGCTTCCAGTAAAAGTTGGGATTTTAGTTAGCACTTAAAAGAAGTCAGGAAGGTCAGTACTAGAGCAAAGGAGGGAGAGTATTCCAGGCATGATGGATAGCCAAAGAGAATGCCAAGAGATGGAGCTGTTCATGGACCAGCCAGGAGGCTAGTGTCATTGGATCCAAGAGTATGTGTTGAGGAGGAAGGTCTGGGAAGATTGGAAAAGTAGGAGGGGGCTCTGTTACGAAGGGTTTTGAATGCCAAATAGCATTTTGTATTTGATCTTGGAGGCAACAGGGTAGAGAGCTCACATCCTAATAGAGAGAGTCAGTGTATAGAGGAAGTTTTAGCTACAAGTCCCATGAAAAGGTCCTGTGGTCCTTAGGATATGGCGATAAAACAGATGATGTCAATGGTATCTTATGCAAGGTTCTTAAGCAAATTGGCAGCTGTGTAATGGTACTTTATAAATAAAAATGGAATATCCTGAATAGTAATAGGTGGATTGTTCAGAAGTGATTATTTATCATCCATAAAGAAAATAAACTATCTTTGAAAATCTTGCAGCATGAAACTCCATTTCCACATCTATAAAGTGATGGTGTTGGACTTGGTGGCCTCTGAGGTCCCTTTTGGCTCTGAATATAGGGTTTAGGTCTACTTAGATAACTGCCTGGTACAGACTGGATGTAAAGTGTATCTAAAAACATCTAATGGCCTATCCATTGATTAGGCCTTCTGTAAATACATCTGAGACCAATAAAGGGCCCAGAACTGCAGGAGAGGAAGCTGGGATGTATCTGGGAAATAGTACAGGGCTTATAGTGATGGTGAGTTACTCCATATTGTTCCCTGGAAAAGAATAATCCATCTTTTCAAAGGCCAATATTCTCCCAGTGGTGCTGTCTAGATAGAAATCATGGAACATCATGATTCAGAAGAATCAAAATTGCAGGCAATCCGTTGAATTGTGCAGGGGAAAAATAATATTTTTAGAAGCAAACTTTCAGATCTTTAATAAGAGGTAGCATGGGGTAGTGAGGAGAGAGCTGATCCTAGAGCCAGTAAGACCTGAGCTTAAGCCAGGCTGTGTAACCTTGAACAAGTTAAGTAAAATCGGTTACAGAGCCAGTGCTGATCCAAATTGGTAGAGGGAGTTTCCTCATTGGTAATTCCTTATGCCAATGAGATCACAGGACTTGTCCAATAAAAAAAATTGAATATAAAAGTGTTGAAAGAAAAAAAATTCTCACAGGCCAAGAAACTCAGATACTGGAGTGAAATCTCTTCTTCTGGAACCTGTGGTTTGCCTGAAACACAGGACCTTAGCTTGTGGAATCGGAGTCACAACCTTGGAAATGTTTGTTACAGTTAGTCATTAGAAGATGTGTTTTGATTGAAACCAGGCCAGTGGTGATTTGATTGGTGATCAAAGCCTTGGAGGAAAATTGGCAGGTCCCGGTGGGGAGAAATAACAGGTGGCATTTACTAGGGTTTCGTAGTTTGCCAAGCACTCAACAGCTATCATCCCATCTGATCTCACCAGGATCTTGTGAGTGAGCCACTGTTACTCCCATTTTACAGAGGAGGAAGTCTCTGACTCAATAATGAGACGAATCATCGACCTTCATTTGTAGTTGTGCTCCAGTGGACCACGGGGGATATAAAAGGCAGTGGATTTGGTTTTAAAGGACCAAGGTTCAGAGTCTCTGTCCACGGCTTACTTCTCTTGTGACCTTGGGCAAACTCTCTAACATCATCAGGTTTCCATTTTTCTCATCTGTAAAGTGATGGGTTGGTCTAGATGGCGCTTACAGCTTCAGATCCGTGGTCCTCCCTGAACCTCAGTTTCCTCATCTGCAAAGTGAAGGGGTTGGACTCATTGGCCTCAGACATCACTTCCAACCGTAGCTCTATGAGTCTGTGAACGACTGTCACCATTTATGATGTTCATACCATATGCAAGGGCAGCTAGGTGGCGCCATAGTGTGTAGAGTGCCAGGCCTGGAGTCAGGAAGACTCATCTTCCTGAGTTCAAATCTGTCCTCAGATACTTCCTCGTCATGTGACCCTGGGCAAGTCACTTTACCCTGTTTGCCTCAAGTTTCGTCATCTATAAAATGAGCTGGAGAAGGAAATGGCAGACCTAACCAGTATTTTCATGACCCATATAGCGTCTTGAAAAGTCAGACATGACCGAACAGTGACAGAACAACTGGAGTTGTCTGAAAATAGGACAGGCTGCCTTGGGAGAAAGGATATCCCCTCTCTGGAGGTGGAGGTTGGACGACATTCTAGGAGGGGCATCTTGATTGGACCAGTTGGCTTCTGGGATTCCTTCCAACTCTTGAGAGTTTTCCTGGTGCCAACATGGTTTTTCCTTTCCTTATATTCCCAGGTCTTAGCCAGTGGTAGGCATAGTAGACACTAGGTGAATGGTTGTTGCCTGACTGATGTGTTGCCCCCTGAAGTTGTGTCTCATTTGATTCCCGAATACCCCAACCCCTCCCCTCCCCTTGCCCCATTAATATCATAGATGTTTCCCACAGCAACTCAATGGCTGTCCCCATTGGCAATCCTGCCTTTTCTTGGTCCTTCCAGCTTGTAATATGGGGCTGCCTCTACCTCTTGAGCCTCCATCGAAGATCACTCATGTTGCTCAGTTCAGAGCTCTTGGGATTTCTCCCCCACCTCTGACCTTGGCCCCTTCCCTCCTTCCTGTCTCAGCTCCTTTTCCCCCCATAAAATCTCTTTTTTTAAAGACAAACTTAGTGACATCAAAGACAACAAATTTCGATATACAAAGAAGAGGAAAAGTTGATTTCTACTATGTCCAGCTTTTCATAAAAACTATATATTAATTGGCTGGTATATATGTATGTGTGCGTGTGTGTGTGTGTGTGTGTGTATGTGTATGAGCATTTATCAAGCACCTCCTGTGATCTAATTGCTGTGCTAAATGCTTATGAATATCTCATTTGTGGGAATCTTTTCTTCTAGATGATACATATTTGTTATGAGGGTTTCTTTTTATTTTTCTGATTGTTCGTTGGCAGGCAGTGGCAGGAAGAGATAATAAATGCTTGTAAGAGTAAATAAATTTTTAAAAGATGAAAGGGAGAAAAATACATGAAATTTAACATGGCAGGGAGTTCCAGTGCTGGCCTGCTTGCCTGGGTCCCCTTCTGACCTTATTCTGCGCTCTTCTGGGTTTTTAAAATGTTCTTTTTCCCTTCTTGAACCACTGTCACTGCCCACCTACTTCCTGCTGCCCTGAACCATGAAAGCTTCCTTTCCAAGCACCCCCTCCCCATAAGTCTGCTCCCTTCCTTGGATGGCTCCTTGCTCTTGTCCTACCCAGGGCTTCTTTGTGCATCTTTCCAAGGTTTCCTTCACAGCTACAGAGGAAGGGTCCCTGTGTGCTTTCAGAGCCCCTCCTGGAGGCTTTTCTGAAGTTTTGCTTATCAATATTTGGGATAGGAGTTGGCCCTGTGATTCCACTGGAATAGAGGGCCTCTCACATAAGGAAAGCCCCTCTATCTGTGCAGGTTGCCACCTTCTCTGCAACTTCTGATTTCAGAGAGCTGGGGCACCCAGAGGAAAGTGCCAGACTCTTGTCATGGGCAGGACATAAACCTTGGTCTCCCTGACTCAGTAACCCAATTCAACAAGCATTCATTAAACATCCACTATCAGTCAATCAACAAAGACTTATTCATTGAGTGTTATATGCCTAGCACTGGGGATACAAAGAAAACCAAAAAAGGGAGATAGTGCATGCCTTCAAGAAGCTTACATTCTAAGAGAGGAAACAATATAAGAAGATACAGAAAAAAATGCATGGTAGCTGGAGACGTTAGCAGTAGGAGGTTTCATGCAACTCCAGCTGAGTCTTGAAGGAATCAGCCATCATGAGATGATAAACCCCTCCAGTATCTTTGCCAAGAAAAACCCAAATGGGATCGCAGTCAGACATGATTGAGACAACTCAACGACAATGACAATATAGCTAAAACTGCATGACAGTCAGGATTCAAAATAGCTGGACAGGCTTGGGACATTGAGCAGAACAAAATAGTGAAATTCATTAAGGATAAATGGCAAATGTTGGACTTGGGTTTAAAAACTCAACAAGCCAGGCATATGACAGGGTGAGGCGTGAGTGGATGGCAGTTTTGTCTGGAAAAGATCAGAGGGCGTTCTTGGGTCAGAGTCCTAGTGGACAGTACGACCAGGCAGCCAAGAGAGCAAATCCAATCGCGGGCCCCATTAAGGGAGTCACAGAGACCAGGGGTTAGGGATGTCATTGTCCTGCCGCACTCTGTGCTGGTCAGAGCACATTGGAACATTGGACTGTGTTCTGACCATAGTGGTTCATGCTGAACAAGGATCCTTGGGAGGACTGGTGCGCTTAGCCCCAGATGGGAAGTCTTAAGGATCTTACTGGCCCACTCCCAAGTATCTGAAGAGCTGTCTTATGGAAGAAGGATTAGGTTCATTCTGTTTGGCCTCAGTGGGCACAAGTAGGACCAGAGAGTGGAAGGTACAAAGAGGTAAATTTAGGCTGGATAGCATGGGGGAGGGAGAAGGGAATTTCCTAATGACGAGAGCGGTCCAAAACTTGTGGGATGGGCTGCCCAGGGAAGTGTTGGCTTCCCCCCTTTGGGGCATTTCAAGTAGAGGTGGGAGGACCATTTCTCAGGGATCTTGTTGAGAGGATGCCGGTTCAGACAGAGATTGGACTAGTTTCTCCCCTAAGGTCCTTTCCAACTCTGAGATGTTGAGTCAGGGACCTCTGGAGCATTCCCATTTGACAGATCACGTCAGAAGGTCAAAGGATAATAAGACTTAGCACTAGAAGAGAGAGTGACCTGAAGGATTGTCTAGTACTGAGACTCAGAAATGGGAATTTGTTTGAGGTTACAGTGGTAGTAACAGAGCTGAGATTTGAACCCAAGTCTTTGGATTTCAAGTTCAGAACTCTGCCACAGCACACAGCCCTCTCTGCTGTTTTTACGGATGAGGAAACTGGGGCTCTAGTGTAGTGCCCCAATCCTGCCCCCAATGGGGGAAGGGTAGAATTGGGACTCAAGCTGAGGTCTTCTGACTTTCCGTATTCGGTGGTCTTTCTACTCTTCTGTGCTGAGTTTTCACCAAGATGGCAGACAAAATCTGGAGTTGTAAACAGCCAGCCAGAGATTGAAACCACCCCATCCTGACTGTGTCCCACCTGGGGATGAATGTTAATTAAAACAATAATATTTTGTTTACTACACAGTAAAACTGAGATTCAGCCCCAGGGCAGGGGAATTTAGAGAGCTCTAACTGCATGTCTTTTTCCTATAGAAACAACTGAGCCTAGCATTTGGTTAGTAAGAATAATGAGTTCCAATCAAGAGCTGCCAGATGGCTGTCTTCCTCCCTCCCTCATGTTGCCCCACCCAACTGAGCCGATTCATTGACAGGCCCGCCCAGCATCTGTCTTCCTGTCTTCTTGGTTGGTCAGTGTAAGGGGGCTTATGTCCACTCCACATCATGGGTCTTCCTCATAAAACCAGAACCTCAAAGGCCGTCTAGTCCAATGCTGTCATCTACAGATGAGAAAAAGAGTCACCTAGGTGATCTGTTACAGGGACTGGATCTGAACTCAGGTCCTGCAAGTCTAATTTCAGTGTTCTATTATGCAACACTCTCTCCTTGTGTCCTGAGGCCTTCAAATGAATGTATCTCAAAAACTTGATTTGAGGGTTACTGTCCAGAGCACCAGAAGTACTAGTGAAGGCCCTGGTGTTTGTTTTCTTCGTGAAGGGCTGGCTGTTGCTTGTTGGATGAAGGCAGCCGGGTGTCAGGAAGGTCTGAGTTCCAATCCTGCCTCAGGCACTGGTTTTGTGATCCTGGACAAGTCACTAAACCTCAGTTTCCTCATCTTCAAAACGGGCTTAAGAATAGCCCCCAACTCCCAGGGCTGTTCCAAGGATCAGACGAGACAAGGTATGAGTCCTTTTGCAAACATTAAAGCGCCATATAAATGTCGTGACTGTTCTTATGGCAGAGGGCCTGTGGATGTTCATGTGAGCTGCTCCACTCTGTCCCTGAGTACCTTCACCGGTCAGTTGAGAAATCTCTCCTCCCTAGGAATCCTTCAAAGCCGAGGAGCCCCATCTGCCTTAGGATAGGTGGTGCAGTGGATAGAGCTCTGGACCTGGAGTCAGGAAGACCTGAGTTAAAATGCGACCTCAGATACTTCCCAGCTGTATGACTCATGACAAATCACTTCACCCTGCTTGCCTCAGTTTCCTCATCTGTAAAATGAACTAGAGAAGGAAGTGGCAAACTACTCCAGTACCACTGCCAAGAAAACCCCAAATGGGGTCACGAAGAGTCGGACGTGACTGAAAAAGACTGAACGAGAACAGGATTGTGGATTTACCGCTGCAAGGGACTTTAGAGGGGGCACCATTGAGTCTAACCCTCTCATTTGGTAAATGAGGAAACTGAAGCACAGAGAGATTAAACTGCTTTGCCCAGGGTCACATAAGTAGATTGAAAGCCAGGTCTTCCTGACACCAGGTCCAGAGCTCTGTCGCTGCATCTCAGGGCAGGAGTGGTGGGCTCAGCGATCTTCCTGAGGTCCCTTCCAGCCTTGGGCTCTCCAGCCATCAAGCTTTGCTAGATTATTGTATTTTCCACTCCCTGTGCCCCCAAAAACTGATTTGGGGGTTGTTTGTCCGTGCAGGTGTCTCCATTTACTCTAAGACGGCGCAACAAAATGCCCTTTAATGATGAGAAGCGCTCGGTGAACGATGACCCGACAAGCGACTCGGACTCTTCTCGGATGTCGGAGAGCGCAGCTTCCCTCAGTGACTATGAGTGTTCCCGGCAGAGTTTCACAAGCGACTCCTCGAGCAAGTCCAGCTCTCCAGCCTGTAAGCAAATGGAGAGGTTATCAACCTTGGTCCCATCGGGCTTCTGATGGACAAAGAGAGCCCCCAAGGCCAAAGCCCACTCGCTTGTCATAGGGGGAAGCTGAGGTCCAGAGAGGAAGGTCACCTAGCTAGTAAATGTGGGTCCTCAGACTCCTCACCGAGTGCTCTGCAAGGCCCAGTACACAGATGGCCTTGCTTGAATTTTCCTCCCGTTCCCAGCACCACTAGTTTGTACAAACTAGAGTAGCCACTTCTGTCAGTCAATCAACATTAAGCACCTACTATGTGACGGGCACTGCACTGAGTGCTAGGGATACGAAAGAGGCAAAAGACAGTTTGTGCTCTCATGGAACTCATAGTCTAATAGGGGAAACGCCATACAAACAACTGTCGATCAGTGAACATTTATTAAGTGCCTACCATGTGCCAGGCACTGTGCTAAACACTGGGGATACAAAATCAAAAGACAGCCCCTGCCCTCAAGGAGCTTACAGTCTGATGAGGGAGACAACATGCAAACAAATATATGCAAAGCAAGCCCTATGCAGAATAAATTAGACATAATTAAGAGAAGAAAAGCATCCCCAGGCTTTGGACTTTTGTCTGTGTCCAAATAAAGTCCTTCCCATGGGGCACCTTTCCTGGTTGCCAAACTCACAGTAATGGGGCAACTAGCCTAAGCCCTGCTCTGGGGATGAATTAATGTTCATGCATTTCTCCCCCTCTGGTGAGATTTTTGAGTGTCTTTGAGTTGCATGGCCCAGAGCAATGGTCCAGGCAGGAAGTGAAGTAACCAGAGGGTTTTCCTGGTGGTTTCAAAAACAGTTTCACATGTCACCCCCAAAATCGGTACTACCAGCAGCAGTAGCAGCAGCAATTTCTTGGTTCCAGATTTCTGATTTCATCAGTGTAGGAGGTCATTATGCAATCCTCAACTTACACCCTGAGAGACTTGCTTGGCACCTTGAGAGATCAAGCAGCTTACCTGGGCTCACCCAGCCAGTAATGGGACTTGAACCCAGGTCTTTGACTCTGAAGCTGGCTCTCTACTCACTGTTTACCACACTGCTTCTCAGCAGTAGTAGTAATAATAAGGATGGCATCAGCAACTGACATTTATATAGTTCTCTTAGCCTAGCAGAGTATTTGAGCTACATTACCTTATTTGATCACTGGCTATAAGAAACAATTCGAAGAAAGTAATTTCTCGAGTGTCAGCTAACAAGCATTTAAGCATTTGTTATTTTCTATGTGATTTATTTACTTTTTATTTTTATTTGTTTATTTTGTTATTATTTCTTTTTAGTGTTTGTTTTTTAAATATTTTGAGTTCCAAATTCTTTACCTCCACCTCCTTTACTACCCATTGTAAAGGCAAGCAATACAATATATCAGTTTAACATGTGAAGTCATGCATCCAGCAAGCATTTATTAAGTGCTGATTATGTGCTAGGCATCGTGCTCAGTGCTGGGGAGACAAAGGCAAAAATATACTTCCTGCCTTCAAGGACCTTACATGCAAATGAATCCTATGTACGTCCATAGACGTATAGACAGTGTAAATGGAAGGATGTGTCAAAGAGAGGGCACCTTTTGCCCATCTTTATATGCTGACAGGTTCTATGAGGCTCATAGACCATTGGTCGGAGGTCAGAGGAACCTTTCAGGCCCTCTCTAATGCTCATTTCACAGATCTGAGCACTGTGGCCCAGAATGGTTCAGGAGTCAAGGTGTCATAAAATAAATTGTCTTGAGATTCCAGAGAAAATTCTGAAAGAAAATTGGGACTTAGGATCATAGACTTAGGGACCATAAAGGTGATTAAGACCATAGAGGTGATTTCCTACATTTTACAGGAAATGAAGGCCCCAATGCCCCATAGCACAGAGAGCTGGAAAGGACCTGGGACATCATTATTCTAATCCACTCATATTAAAGATGAGGCCTGAGGATGGGAAATCACTTGCCTTATGTCACTGAAGGAGTTTTGTGACCGAGGCAGGATTGCAAACCAGGTCCTTTGACTCTGTTCCTCCAGCAAGTGCTTTGTTAGCCATGAGATAGTGTAGAGTTCAATCCTTCAGGGACTGTGATTTTCCTCTTGTGGGCCTTTTCTTTACCAATGCAGATCACAGCTGCTGCAGGCCTGCATAGTCAGTTTCATGAGTTTCTATAGCTAAAAAAGCCATTCTCTGGTCATTGCTCCTCTGATGAGAAAGCTTCAGACTGAGCCTGCAGCTTCCTGTGTAGAAGCTGACAGCCCAGCTCAGCCATGTTGCACACCGTCCATTGTGAAATCAGACTTTAGGTGGTTAGCTTGATTCGGCTGGCTTTATTGGTATTTGGGGAGAGGCCCATTTCAGCTCCTTAAAACTTTTCTTTTTTAATCATAGACTTAAAAGCTATCAACTAAACAGCTGAATAAATGTAATAAAATTCTGAACTTAAAAAAAGAGAGCATTTTTATAAAGAAATCACAGCAAAAAAAGATTCCATGAATCTTCATTTCATGTCTCTTGTTTTCAGATAAGTGTATGAGATAAGGGATAAGACTTTATGTAAAACCCTCAACATTTAACAGAGCGGCCCCAGATAAAGTGTGGTGATGTCAGCATATGCATTTTCCTCCTGGTTCTGCTCCCTTCTTTCTGCATCAGTTCGTAGAGATCTTTCCAGTTTCCTCTGAAACTTTCTACTTTTATTTAGAATAAAATGCTAGAAACAGAGCCAGTTCTGTGACTGGTTGTCATTTCTCATGGAACAATAACATATTTTTGGTATGGTATATTATATTCATATACCCCACATAGGATAAGGAAATCTGGAAAATACTTAAATGAATTTATACCACTTAAGAGCAGAAAGACCAGAACTGCATATATACGGCAACTAGATTGAAAATCCGTACTCCGTATTCCAAAATTCATATATCACACATGGCATATGAATATAATTCTATATATGCAGAAATAGAATTTGGCATATTATGCTGCATGCGGTGTATTATATTCATATGACATAATTTGTATATATAACTACGTTGATTTTATATGTAGAGGTAGAATTTGCTATACCATTACTATCCATGGTATATTATTTTCATATGGCATAATTTGTATGTGTGCCAATATACTTTGACATATAGAGAGAAATAGAATTTGATGTACTGCACATGGTATATTATACTCATATATCATAATATGTAGAGGTAATATACCACATGTGTTATGTTTCTATACTTTAATTTGTATGAGTGTATATATGTATGCATACACATATATCACATGTGTTACAATATATTAATATACTCTGTGTGTGTGTGTGTGTATGTAGCCATACCCCAATAGGATAACCATGCCTCTAGTTCTATTTATTTTTTGATTTTTTTCCCCTCTGAAAAGAGTTCCTCTAAGCATTTTTGTATGTATGGTCCCTTTCCTTTTTGCTTTGACCCCTTTGGGGGTATATGCCTAGTGCTGGTATTATGTCTGAGTCAAAGGGCATGCCCTATTGGCTGGTTCTACACAAATCAGCAATACCTCATTGGCCCTGTAAGCTCATTAATGTGGGCGTTGCCTCCATTGATGCAGATGGCAGCCCCAGCCATGCATGTTCATCTCAGCCTGTGGAACAAGCGGGCCTCACACCAAAAAAAGGAGTTTGTCACTTGGCCCTTTTCCAGTTGTCTACCGTTCTCGATCACGGCTTTTTCAGCTCCCTTGTCAGCGTGCTCCTGCTATTCTTTGTTGGTCTGGCTTCATTTAGACTTCCCCATGTTTCCTTGTGTTCCTCATTTGTTATTTTTATGGCACCATCACATGACGTTATATTTATTAATAAACCAGTTTATTCCACCATTCTCCAATCTTTGGGAGACAGGTCAATTCTGTTTAGTTTTTGCTATCACAAATAAAACAGCTGTGAATATTTTTTGTTCAGATAGGCCACCTTTACAAATTGTATATTTAACACCTTCCTTTTTTAACCCTAACCCTTTTTTGTAGAGGTAGGGTCTCTGGGTATGGAATATTGCATATACTGCTGGACAGGGCTAGTGTACTGGTTGATTTTTTTCCTCTTTTTAAAATTTGTTCTAAGGCCAGCTTTCTTGGTAGAGGGTGAAAGGTATATTTGCAAATGAAGGGGATATAGAAACAAAAGATACTGATCTTTTTTTTCCTTGGGGACTGGATTGGAAGTGCAGTGGCTACTTACAAGCTTGACCCCTTTGCTGATTGGCATGGGATCTTTGGCCTGCTCCATTGCCAGCCCTGGTTGCCCCTCCTTAGGCAGCCTGGTGCCCCGCCTCGATCACAGCAACTCACCAAATTGGTTTGAAACTAAGTTTGAATCAGCTTAACCCACTGTGGCTCAGAACTCTTGAGCTCAAGAGATCCACCTAACACGGCCTCCCCAGTAACAAGACCAGAGGCATGTGCCACCACACCTGGCAATACATTTTCTGAAATTATACATTTAGAATAAAATGCCAGAAACAGAGCCAGTTCTGTGACTGATTGCATTGCGAAATATTTTACTACGCTCTGTTCTCCCCAGCAGGGGCTTCCCTGTGGCCCCTCTAACACAGAATCATCCTATAGTTTGCTATTTTTAAAATGTGTAATGTTTATAGTTTTACTAAGATTAGCCTTTTATCTTGGTGGCAGAGTAATTTCCCAGCATGTCCCCTCCCACTGAGCCATTCTTTTAACAGAAAAACAAAGCAATTGCCTCTCAAAGCATATGCTACCTTCTGACCAATAGCTACCCCCACCCCCTCCCACTTCCCTTTATAGAGAGTCCAGTGAGAAATGGAGTACATTATTATTTCATCAGAGTGTTGCCCATGTTTAAGGGTTTTAAGTGCACAGCACATAGTAGGTCTTTAATGAA
This sequence comes from Trichosurus vulpecula, assembly GCF_011100635.1. Taxonomy (NCBI): domain Eukaryota; kingdom Metazoa; phylum Chordata; class Mammalia; order Diprotodontia; family Phalangeridae; genus Trichosurus; species Trichosurus vulpecula. Next base: position 290,035,770 of record NC_050577.1, read on the forward strand.
TGGTTTTTGCCAGTCAAGAAACATTTATTGAATACCTACTATGTGTCAACTACTGTGCTAAGCCCCGGGGATAAAATATAAGTAAAAAATAAGACAGTCTGTGCCCTCAAGGAGCTTTTACCTAACAGAAGATGACAAACAAAAGGAAGCTGAACAGGTGAATGCACTAGAGGTGAGTGAGAAGAGGGCAGAGGTCCCCTACTGGGAGTATGATAGAGAAGTCCAAAAGCCCCGTGGCTGGTGGAAAATGGGGAGGAGACTCTGCTGAGCCCAAGACCCTACCCTCTGGCCAGAGGGGCTGGTCAGCGGGACAGGAGGGACTGAGAAAATGGGAGGACCAAGCAGCCTCAGTCTTGCAGAATAATGAGATTTCTCAGTCATGAGTTTCCTGGGGAAGGAAGATAAAGGAGAGAGCCAGAGAAGTCCCAGATCGGTGGAGCCCTCGGGAATTAAGGACTGTCAGGTGGTTCCCATTGTCCCATGGTTGACTGATGAACAGTGGTAATAATTTATATTATTAGTAATAATTAGCTTGGCTAATTATTATTAATGTTACAAATAATCATATTATTAGCATAATTTATACTATTAGTATTGGAAATAACATCACTAATAATTATCAATAATAAGTATTATTTGGATCATAACTTAGTATTATGTGTAATAAGTATTACTAATAATTAGTATGAACAATAAGTATGCATGATAAATTAGATTATCAGCAATTATCAATATTAGAAATAATGACTCTTACTGATAATTATACAGTTGGTGATAGTTTATATTATTACCTCCGTTGTGTAAATCGGGGCTGGCCAACCTTAGGTGTCTATTGAAACAATAGACAATATATTTTGATTTGCCATTTTAGGGAGAGCTCTGCCGTAGCTCGGCTTTCTTTACTAAAGCATTTATGGAAATTTCTAGGTGGGCCGCATAAATCGCACTGCGGGCCTTTTGGACAGCCCCGGTGTAAATGATTCTCCTGCTTTTTCTTTATTTTGCTTCCCATCAGCTCCGTTCTCCATTGTATGTGGGTACCTACTTCATTACCAATTTTTCCCCAAACTTTTTTTAGTGCATCTAAAGTAATAAAAATTCTAAATGAATAAAAAAATCTAGTTTTATCACTTCCAAGCTCAGTGAGTAAGAAATATAAAAGAAGCAACATGGTACATAGTGAGTAATATTCTCCCCTTTAGATGTGAATCCCCAGCACTTAATATTGTGTTTGGCACATAATAGTTACTTAATATGGGCAGCTAGGTGGTACGGTGGATAGAGTGCTGGACTTGGAGTCAGGAAGACCTGAGTTCAAATCTTGCCTTTGATATTTCCTAGTGTGTGACCCTGGGAAAGTCACTTAATCTCGTTTGCCTCAGTTTCCTCATCTGTAAAATGACTTGGAGAAGAAAATGCCAGTCCACTCTAGTATCTTTGCCAAGAAGACTCCAAAGGGGGTCACGAAGAGTTGAACATGGCTGAAACAACTGAACAACAATAACAAAGTACTTAATAAAGGACTTTACATTCATTCATGCATTCATTCATTCATGGCTAGCCTTGGAATCAAGAGGACTTGGTTAAATCTTCCCTCTGACACTTACTAGTCAAGTGCCTCCCTCAGTTATCTTGTAGCCTCTGTGTATATACTTTGTATCTATTTGTTGTATACATGTTTCTTTTTCTCCAGTAAGAATATTAGCCTCCGAAAGAGAATTGTTTCCTCTTTGTCTTTGTAGCCCTGGTCCCCACCCAGTACATTCATAAATTCTCATGGTTTGATTGATTGACTCAGCCTCTGAACTGCACTGGTACAGGGAATTTCCACACTAGAAGTTCCCTACACTGATGCGAACACAAGTTTGGGCCAAATAAGAGAGATCAATCATTCAATTATCATTTCATTAAGTAATTACTATGACCCAGGCACTGGGCTGAGCCCTGGGGATACAAAGTAAGACCAAAAAAAAAAATCCCTGTCCTCAAGGAACTTAACATTCAGATGAAAGACAGAGAAATAGAGGACAGAGTATTATATGAAGTTCAAGGTGTGGACAGAGTCCTAGACCTGGAGTCAGGAAGACCTGAGTTCAAATGTGACCTCATTTAGTAGCTGCGTGACCCTGGGCAACTCACTTAACCTCTGTTTGCCTCAGTCTCCTCCACTATAAAACAGGGATCATAATAGTACCCATCTCCTGGGGTTGTTATGAGGCTCAAATGAAGTAATATTTGTGAAGCTCTTAGCACGTGTTAAGTGCCTAATACATGCTTGTTCTTATTTTAAAGAAGAAAGATTTTGATCAGAATATAAGCGGTATCAGAATGTGGGAGGGTCGTCAGGTGTGAGGCCACTGCTCTCCAGAAGTGAGGCTCTGAGTCACCCTGGACTTTTCTCCCCTTTAGCTACAAGCCCGCCCAGAGTGGTGACGTTTGATGAAGTGATGGCTGCCGCGAGGAATATCTCCAACATGACGCTTGCTCATGAGATTGCTGTGAATGAGAACTTTCACGTCAGTCAGGGAGCCCTGCCTGAGAATAGGTGAGTGGATGCGCATCTGTGTCAGGGGCGAGTCACAGCCTAGGCCTTGAGTCCGAAGTTGGGCCCTGGATAACTGAATTCACTTCTGTGGTCATCCAGAATCCTCTCCCCCTCGGGGGACGTTTGATCCCGTGGGAGGATGAGCTGCTTGCCTGCTTAGGCCAGTGGCCAGACATTTTGGTCTGGGCAAGATGGGCTGCAGAGATTGGGCACTGGGTTCAGTTCTGGGTGCCAGACTTTATTGAGAGGCAGTGGGGTGTGGTGAATAGGTTACTGGACCATGAGTCTGGAAGCCCTGGGGACAAATCCTGCCACAGACACTGCTATTAACTGTGACCCTAGGGGAAATCCCTTCTCTGCTTCACATCCCTCCTTTGTGAAATGAGAAGGTTGGGCCCCATGGCCTCTTGGTTCCCCTCCAGCCCCAAGAAGAATACCCACGGCAGCCATTTCTATTACTTTGATGTCTACAAAGTGCTGGGTACATGTTATCTCACTGGAGCCCTTCAACAACTTTAGGAAGCTGTTTTAACAAGTACTGTGAGCCCCGTATTACAGGTGGGAAATCTATGACCAGAAAGAATCCTGGTTCTAGAGCTGGGAAGGGTCTCAGCAATCACCTAGTCCAACCCCCACATTGTACAAAGAAGGAGACTGACCAAGGGAAGGTAAGCGATTTGCCCAGGGTTATTCAAGGAGTATGTGTCAGTTGGGATTGGAACTCAGATCTTTGTGGCTCCCCAAAGCCTCCATGGCAAGGAGTAGTAGCTTACAATATCTGAAGAAGGCATTATATCTTCAGACACAGTGGGGGTTATAGGGAAAATTCTTTGGGGAGATGAATTTTCATCCCTCCTGGCACTGATAATTATTTTATCTTTTTTACCCCTTGTTAAGATTGTGAGGCGTGGCAAGGGAGCAGAACTTGATGAGTGTTCTGTTTGATAGCCTATAGACTCTAGGCGTAGAACCAAGCCCCCAAGCACCTGCCTCGCCCTGCTGTGAGGGCAGGGCTGAAGCTGCCCACCTCCGGCAGCTGCTGCCTCCCCACAGAAAAGCTTGGATTGGGGACCAGGCTGACTCAAACAGGTGCTGGCGCCTCTGAGCTGAGCTTGGCAAGCGAATGGGCATCCTCAGGGACCAGTCTTAGGCTTGGAATTCTGGCCTCTGGGAAAGGCTGCTTTAGCTGATTTTCACACGGTGATCAATTCTACCTCACAGCCTGGCAGGTCGAGTGAAACATATCGTTCACCAGGCTTTCTGGGACCACCTGGAGGCGGAACTCAGTGAAGATCCTCCTGAGTATGAACACGCCATCAAGCTTTTTGAGGAAATAAGAGAGGCAAGTTGATGGCACTCCGTGCCCCGTGATCAGCTCTCTCCCTCTCTCCTCCTCTCCTCCCTCCCTCTCTCTTTTCTCACTCTCTTTCCCTCCATTCTTCTCTCTCTCTCTCTTTCCCTTCCTTTCTCACTTTATTTTTCCCTCCCTTCCTTTCTCTCCTCTTTCCCTCCTTCTCCCTCTTCTCCCTTTTCTCTCTTTCCCTCCCTTCCTCTCTTTCCTTTCTCTCTCCTCTCCATGTGTCTGTCTCTTTCCCTCTTCTTTCTTTTTCCCTCCCTTCCTCTCTCTTTTCCATTCTTTTCCTTTCTCTCTCTCTATCTTTCTCTATGTCTCTTTCTCCCCTTTTCCCTCTTTCTTTCCCTTGCTCTCTCTTTTCCTCTCCTTTCCCCTTCTCTCCATCCTTCTCTTTCCTTCTCCCTCATCTTCTCTCCCTCTCTCTTTTTCTCTCCCTTCCCTTCTCTCTCTGTGTCTTTCCCTCTATTCCTCTTTCTTTCTCTCCCTTACTCTCTCTTTTCCCCTCCTTCTCTCTCTCTCTCTCTCTCTCTCTCTCTCTCTCTCTCTCTCTTTCTCCCCCCCTCTCCCTCCCTCCCTCCTTTCTTCTCTTTCTCTCTCTCCTTTCCTCTTTCTCTCCCTTCTTCTCATTATCTCTAAAAACACTTTGCCTTCTTTCATTTTTGAAACTAACCAGTTGGGTTAAGAGTCAGAGGATTTGAACTCCATCTCTGCCATTTACTGCTTGTGTGTCCTTGAACAAGTCTCTTCCCCTCCTTGGGTCTCAGTTTCCCTTTCTGTAAAATGAAGGGGTTGGACTAATTGGCCTCTAAGTTCCCTCCCAGCCCTGGATCTGAGAGCTGAAGTCACTTCCCGTCCCTGGGCCTCAATTTCCTCAACTATAAAATAGAAAAGGTGGAGCTGGCACTTCTGAGGTCCCTTTCAGCTCTAAGACTGTCGTGCGCTCATCAAAGACTTTGTTTTTGCTCCACATGGCAAAACTAGAGAGGGGATGTTGCTGTTTTTCATTTCTTCTCTGTCTGTCACCACCTGTCCTTTTCTCCATTCTGTCCCTACCTAGAGGTACCAGAAGCTTAACTTATATATAGTGCTTTAGTGTTTCCCAGTCTGTAAGTCACAGACCCCTGGAGAGCCACACATTTATGGCAAAGACCTATCAAATCCACTTGGCACCTTGCAACATCATCCATCCATCCACCTATCCATCCATCCATTCACCTATCTATCCATCCATCCATCCATCCATTCATCTATCTATCTTATCATCCATCCATCCATTTATCTGTTCATCCATCTATCAATCCATCCATCCATTCTAGGCCATCCCTTGACTCACTTCTTAAAGAGGCCTATTCACTGAATGGCCATTACCTCACTCTAAGTGAGAACATAAAAAGGCCTGAGCCTAAAAGGGCCAGGGTCTCCCTTCGCATCCTGGGTCATCTCCAGTCATCCTGGTGATTATCTGATCACTGGACCCAGATGGTTCTGGAAGAGAAAGTGAGGCTGGTGACCTTGCACAGCCCTCCCTCACTCAAATCAACGTCAACTGCAAGTCATGTCCTCATCTCCCTGATGTCTCTTCAAGAACAAAGGACAAACACCATCCATCCATCCATCCATCCATCCGTCCGTCCACTCAACACATATGCAATAAGTGACTACTATGTGCCTGTCAGTCTCTGTGCTAGTTGCAGGGAATAGAAATTTTAAAAAAGCAGCTTCTGCCTCTCAAGGAGCTTACTTTTATTAGGGGAGAAAATATGCCTCCCCCACCCCGCCACTGACCCCAAAAGCAGAGACAAAGTAGAGAGAAGGAGAGGCAAAGTGTCATTTTGATCTTTACTTAGCAAATGTACCTTTTGACTTTTTGTTGCATTCCTCTGTTTTGCTTTGGAGTGGGGAGGAGCCTGGCCCTCTGAATTGATTAGTGTGAACAGTTCTTTCCACTCATGGGTAACTCCTGTGTAACTTCCCATCTTCCAGGGGCCCTGGGAGGTTCCAAGCCTTGGAGGCTGTCCTGCAGGCATGCCCATTGGCAGAAAACTCCAGAGCTGGGAGGGGCCCCAGAGGCCATCTAGTCTGACTGGCCCTGCCCTCAAAGAGGAGGGAGAAACTTCCATTTGGTAGGGCCTCAGACTCCAAACAAGCACTGCTTGGAACCAAGACTTTTTGACCCCATGACCAGCCCTCTCTCTTCTCTGCACTGTGCTGTCTCCTATACTTTGAACTAGCCAACAAGCATTTATTCAGCGCCCACCATGTGTCCTGCACTGTGCCAAGAGCTGGGGATATAAAGAAAGGCAAGACCAGAAATCAGTTCTTGCCCTCAAGGGGCTTACCTTCGAATGGGGGTGGATACATACAAGATGCATGGCAATAGGTGTCAGTAAGGCGGCTCTTTAGGTCTCAAAGGAAGGAAAATGAGAGAAGGACAAAGTCAGTGCCAGCTGCAGAATCTGTGTCTTCTTTGCAGATCCCTCAGATGTGGCTTGTTGATCTGACTGCTACATGAATTATCCCGTTTTCTGTCATAGCTTTAGAGCTGAAAGGGGCCATCTAAACCAACCCCCCTATTTACAGATGGAGGAAATTAAGGCTCAGGGTGGTGTCATTGACTTGCCCATGATCACACAGCTGGGAAATGCCTGGGCTGTTGTGAGAGGCAGTGTGATGTGGTGGGTAGAGATAGAGCCATAGGTCCAGGAGCACCAGGTTCAGTCCTGCCTCAGACACATACTGACTGTGTCACCTTGGACAAGTCGCTTCCTTTCAATGAACTATCAGTTTCCTCTTCTGAACAGTTGGAGACAATAATTACCCTTTCTTCCCAGGATTTTAGTCAATCTACAGAAATGACAGAAATAAAGTTATGTAGAAATGCCACTTATAATCCCTATTTTACCTGTGAAGTGACTTTTCCAAGGACACACAGGTAGTAAATGCCAGAGCCAAGGCATTGACCAGGTCTTGTGACCCAAGGTCTGTGCTGTAACCACTGAACAACACTACCTTAGAAAACTGCCTCAGTGGAAGAGCACAGGCCTGGCCTATCTGGTGTTCTCAGGACACCATGCCCTACAACCTGCCCTTCTGCTTCTGCCAGCTTATCTGCAAAGGTTTTGAAATGGTGCCAGGAACTCTGGGCGATCTGAGCCCTGCTGCTTTTAGGCTTGCTATATTGGGAATTTGCTGCAGGGAAAGCAATTTAGTTCAGGAGAGAGAGGGGGAAGGGAAGAAGGATAAGAAGAGAAAGAAGGGAAGAGGTCTAGGAAGAGGGAGAGGAAGAAGGGAAGAGGAAAAGGAAGAGAAGAAAAGGACTAAGGAAGGGAAGAGGGAAGAGAGCTAGGGAGAGGAAGAGGGAAAAGGGGAAGGAAGAGGAAGGAGAGGGAGAGGAAGAGGAAGAGGAAGAGGGAGAGGAAGAAGGGAAGAGGAAAAGGAAGAGGAGAAAAGGGCTAAGGAAGGGAAGAGGGAAGAGAGCTAGGGAGAGGAAGAGGGAAGAAGGATAAAGAGAGGAAGAAGAGGAGAGGGAAAGGAAGAAGAGAAAAGTGCTAAGGAGAGGAAGAGGGAAAAGGAAAAGGAAGAGAGGTAGAGATAGGAATAGGGAGAAAGAGATAAGAAGAAGGAAGAGTGATAGGGACAGGAAGAAGAGAAAAAGACTAGGTAGAGGAAAAGGGAAGAGGGCTAGGGAGAGGAAGAAGGAAAGTGGGATCAGGACAGCGCATTCTTTTGGAAGCTTTGATCCCCAAGGCCGTCTATCCTGTTCCATAACTACCTCCATCCAGGTTGCTTACACCTGGAGTGAGCTGGCTCCCATGGGTACAGAGCTTTTTATTTTTTTCCCTTGGTATGAACCTGTGATTTCACTGGCATAGAGAATTCACAGTAAGGAAGCCCCTACATACAATGCAGATCGACCCCATCTTTGCAGGTTAGTGTGAGGTAGTGAGTTGCCTGTGGACACAGAGGTAATGAGTAACTTGCCCCCTGGCTCATAGATTGTTCCATAGTTTCAGAGCTCCCCAACTGATAGGGACCTCTGAGGTTATCCCATACAACTTTCTTTTACAAGTGAGTCCCAGAGAGATTAAATGACCATAGAATTTAAGTGAACTGGGATCTAGAGCTGGAAGTCCTCAGAGGCCAACTAGTCCAACCATCTAATTTCACAAATGGGGACACTGAGGCCCAGGGTGGTTAAGTTACTTGCCCTGGGTCACAGGTGATAAATGGGAGAACAGGATGTGAACCTTTTTCTTCAGTTGCCAAATCCACCATTCTTTCTACCTCTCTAGCTCATACAGATGGTATCCAGATGGCAGTCAGTCAGCAAACATTTATTAGGCATGCACTGTGGGCTAGGCACTGTACTAGGTGGGGGAAGAATGAAGCAATCTCCCCTGTCAAGGAGCAGACATTCAATCCTGACTCCGAGGGCGGGTCCGTCCACCAGGCCACACTGCCTCTGGTGTTTATTGTTTAATTTTTTTTTAAATTCTCAACTTGACTAATACTAGCAAATTGAGTATTTCTACGTGGAAAGAGTTATGGTTATTATGCAAACAACAAAAGAACAATGTACGTGAAACCACAAATTTCCATTATATGCTGGTTTTTAAAAGTAGGATGTAATAACTCTTTCAGCATGTTAGTTACAAGGCTATCCCATTTGTCTCTCTCTGAGCTTCCTTCTGTTCCATGTACTTTTCTTCCTAATGCATCATTTTCATTGTTTTCTTTAATTTAGGGAAAACCACCCACCCCTCAACCAGCCCTCAAATTCTCTTACCTGGGGTTTTTTCTTGCCTTTCTCTTCCCTCCCCCACAGACTCTTCTCTCTTTTCTGACTCCTGGTGGAAACCGACTCCGGACCCAGATCAGTGAAGTTCTGGATACCGACCTCATCCGGCAGCAGGCTGAGCACAGCGCCGTGGACATCCAGGGACTGGCCAGCTACGTCATCAGTACCATGGGCAAGATGTGTGCTCCTGTCCGGGATGATGACATCAAGGAACTCAAAGTCACTGGCAATATTGTGGAGCTGTTGAGGTTGGTGTTGGGAGAGATTCTATTCTGCAGTCTAGCAAGCATTTACTGACCGCTTACTGCGTGCTGGGTCTCCATTAAAGCAGCCCTTCCGTCTCCTCTAGAGCACTAGAGAATTGTCCCTGACCTCTAGAAGTGGACATTCTTCCCTTCAGCTTGGGTGGAGTGCTTTCTCTCCAGCAAAGATTGTTGTTGTTGGACTCTTCGTGATCCCAAATGGGCTTTTCTTGGCAAAGGTACTGGAGTGATTTGCCATTTCCTTCTCCAGCAAACATTACCCTGTATTTATTTTGTATGAGCCCTTTTATGGGTATGCTGGCTCTTCTAATAGACTGTAAGCCCCTTGAGGGCAGGAGGATCAGAAATTTTGAAAAGGAAGTCCTGCTCTAACTACTCCATCATTCTCATTTCTCTGATGAGAAAACTGAGGCCCAAAGAGGACCAATGACTTATCATAAGATTGTAAATTTAGAGCTGGAAGGGAATTAGTCCATTTCATAGAAGAGGAAAGTGAGTCCCAGTGTGGGGTTAAGTGACTTGTCTGAAGTCATACAGACTGTATGAGAGGTGAAATTTCAACTGAGGTCCTCTGACTCCCAAGGTAGGGCTCTTTTCACTGAACTATTCCCTTTTTGTCTTGGTATTCAGTGTCTAGGATAGTGCTGGGTACACAGTAGGTACTAAATGCTTATTGATTGATTTCAAGGGAGGAGGAAGTGGTGGTGGTGGGAAAGCCCCCTAAGAAATCTCTCACCCTAAAATAGAAAGCTCATACCACAGGTTCCCATTCTCCCCTACCCCAATACGAAGAATCATTTAGTGCAAGGGCTAGAAGAGACATAGCCCAACCTCAGAGGAGTCAATGGAGCCCCAAAGAGGAGAAGTGATGTCCAAAGGCCACCCAGTAGACACATCCATGGCCCACAGCTTGGGCGAGGTCTTCTGACCCCAAGTCTACATCTTGGCCCACTAGTGAGGACTGTTTGTTAAGCTCTTTGAGATCTGAGTTTCAGAATGGTCGATCCAAGGAATACACAGTATTTCACATTGGTAACGCATGGCCCTTTTCTCCTCCTATTTCAGCATAAATGGAAGAGAATGGAAGCAGTGTGCTGAGGGACTAGTTAGGCCCTTGCTGATATCTGGTGGAAAGTCTTTTTAAAAAAAAGTTTTCTTTATTTTTTTTTAAACCATCCTAATGGGCTGCCTATGGATGAGAATTACCCAGGGTGGGTCTGCAAGGCTGGACTTCAGTCTGTATCATCAGAGGCACTTATTTATCAGGCGCTTATTATTTGTCGGGCACTGGTATGAAGCAGTGGGAATTCAAAGAAAGGCCAGAAAAAAGTGTCCCTGCCCTCAAGGTGCTTACATTGTAATGGGAGAAATAACACATAGATAACTAGATACATACAAGATACATGCAGACTAGACAGAAGGTATTCTGGAAGGGGAAAAGACATTAGAATTTACAAGCTCCCACATTTTTTTGGAGTCCACTATCTCCCCTCCCACCACCGCTTGACCACCAAATAAAACCCTCTTTTGTACCATATGGCACAGTTGGGAAGCAGGATGGAGCAATGGCAATGGGAGTCAGGAAGGCCAGAGACACTACTGGGTGATCCTGCCCAAGTCTTTTCACTTCTCTTGGTCTTGTTCTCCTAATCTGTAAAATGGGGGGATTGCCTCTAAGATTTGTTGTAGCTCTAAATACAGGATCTTATGGAAAAAAGAGTTGTCGAACAAATCAATATATGGGGTGTGTATGACAGCATCTAATTGCTTCTCCCCCTTTATTTTTATTTAGTTATTATTTATTTATTTGTTTATGTGGCTTACTTCCTTTCTATCCATCTATGACTTGATGGAATGACTCACTCAGATATTTTATATCTTAAAACATTTCAAAGTATTTTAAAGTATATAATACTTATATTTATAGTTAATATACTTAATACTTATATTTTGTACTTAAAATTATCAGCATAAGTATTTTATACTTAAGTGTAAAATATAAATATTAAGTACAAAATATAAGTATGATAAATGATAAAATTATCAGCATAAGTATTTTATACTTAAGTGTAAAATATAAATATTAAGTACAAAATATAAGTATGATAAATGATAAAATTATCAGCATAAGTATTTTATACTTAAGTGTAAAATATAAATATTATCATTGATATACTTTTATATCTTATGCTTAAGTAAAAAATACTTTTATACTTAACATACTCAATGCCTATATCTTATATTTAAGTATTTTGTATATAAAATGCTTTTAAATACCTAATACTAAAGTATATATAATATAAAAATATTTTATACGTAAGTATAAAATACTTAAAATAGTATTTAATAATAAAGCACTCATTATTAGTAAAAATTAATTTTAAATAAGTAAGATAGTATTTAATAATACTTTAAAATACCACATAGCCTATTGTAATATAGTGCCATAGAATTCTTTGAAGAATTACTTCATTTTACTGGGCCATGAGATTTTGTGGGATTTGTTGGGGGGAGGAGGAGAGATGGCATATATATATGTTTTAAACATTGTTTTCTTTTTCTTTTAAAAACAGTTTATTGATATCTTTTGTTTTTATGTCAGTTTCATTTCCAAACACATCCTTCCCTTCTCCTCAACCTAGAGTACCATTCATATAATGGCAAATAGAAAAGAAAAAAAGATGGCTGTTCAGTAAACCAAATCATCTGCCACATCTGACGGTATCGTCAGTGTTCCACATCCATGGTCCACTTTGGCAAAGAAGAGGAGGACATTTCCTTCTTTCTTCATCAAGGCCAAGTTTGATCATTATAGTTACCCAGCACTCAGTTTTTCTTGTTTTATTGCTCTCCCCTGCCCCCCATTTAAATTATTGTAGTGGTCATGTCTCTTATTTTCCTGGATCTTTTTCTTTCTCCCTCCCTCCCTCCCCCCCTCTCTCTTTCTTTCTTTCTTTCTTTCTTTCTTTCTTTCTTTCTTTCTTTCTTTCTTTCTTTCTTTCTTCTTCTTCTTCTTCTTCTTCTTCTTCTTCTTCTTCTTCTTCTTCTTCTTCTTCTTCTTCTTCTTCTTCTTCTTCTTCTACTTCATCCTCTCTCTCTTTCTTTCCTCCTCCCTCCCTCTCCCTCTCCCTCTCTCCTTTTCCCTCCCCCTTCTTCTCTCTCTCTCCATATATACACACACATATATGTAGGTATATATGTATATACATACATATACATCCCACATACATCTCCATCAGCCCATGCAATTTCTCAGCATAGGCTTTGGTTTTTGCTTTCTCTCTTACCCCTCCCTCTCTAACTCATCCTCATTCTGATTTTTACAGACAAATCTTCCACGTGCTGGACCTCATGAAGCTCGACATGGTCAATTTCACCATCAAGAGCCTCCGCCCCCACCTTCAGCGCCAGTTGGTGGATTACGAAAGGACGAAATTCCAGGAAATCTTAGAAGAGACGCCCAGTAAGTCCAATGCAGGGCACCGCCTCTTAAATCAGAGGAGTTAGCCGTATTCCTTTAGTTGCCTCAGGAGTGCATGCCCCTGAAGGATTTTGTTGTCTCTGACTTCGATTTTGTGTGTCCATCTCTAAGTTTGTCAGTGTCTCCACTGAGCTTGCCATCTGTCTTTGTCTCTTCTTTGTCTCTGGAGCTCTCTTTCTCTCTTTGTCTCTGTATAGATCTCTCTGTGTGGCTTTCTCTCTCTATGTATGTGTCTCTGCCACTGTGAACATGTTTCTCTTTCTTTCTGTGTGTTTGTATGTGTCCCTTTCTGTCTCTTTTTTACTGTCTCTGTCTCTGTGGCACTCTGTATTTTTCTCTGTCCCTTGCATGTGTGTGTCTCTTTGTGTCTCTCATCTCTCTCTGTCTTTCTCTGTGTTTCTGTCTCTGTCTCTGTCTGTCTCCGTCTCTTTGGGGCAAACATTTTTCTGTCTCCAGAATCTGAATCATTCTCTTGATAACCTTTTGCTTCACTCACTTAAGACTTGGCCAAACATGTTTGTGTTCAAAATTCAGCTACAGGCCCTATCTATGTAGTGCTGTGCTGAGAGTTCTGTGTTTGGAGTGGGAAGGCCTGGGTTTGGATCCCGATTATGTGACCTTGGGCCAGTCATTTATCCCCTTCAGTTTCCTTGGCAAAATGTGGACGATGATGCCTTCATGACCCGCCTCCCAAGGCTGTCGTGAGGACCAAAGGAGACCACAGGATGCTAGGGCCCACCCTTGTCTGCAGGCACCTTGCTAAGCTTGGGAGTCAGAAGGATAGAAAGGAAAAACAGGCCCTGTCCTCAAGGAGCTTCCATTCTGTTAGGGGCCTAAAACTTAACAACAGATAAGTATATATGCTATAATTTGAGGGCTTTCCTTCTGTCTTTGCGTTCTGTGGGGAATGTGACTGGCACTGTTATTGCTGGGTCAGTGGCCACGAGGTTTAGTGACTTTTCCAGTAAAAGTAAAAGATAACCAGGTACAGCAGAAATTTCAGAAGACCCAGGTTCAAATGCCACCTCTATTATTTCCTACTTGGATGATCTTGATGAGTCACTAAAGTTCTCTTGAGTACAGTTTTCTCATCTTGGAAAGAGGGAATTATCCTAGATGGGATCCTCTGAGGCCACTCTAGTTCTGGGTCTGTGGTCCCCAGAACAACCATCATTTTTGAGTTTGGTACGACACAAGGCTGGGAGGGATCGCTAATATATTATCTGACAGCACCAACCTTGGAAAAGTTGTCAACAGTCTAAAACAAAGGTGATCCGATGTAATGGGGATGCAGTGGACCAAGGTTGAACAGCTCAATGGAAGGGGGCCAGGTCAAGGAAAGCTGGCTTAGGGGCAACTAGGTGGCACAGTGAGTAGAGCACCAGCCCTGGAGTCAGGAGGACCTGAGTTCAAATATAGCCTCAGACACTTGACACATGTACTAGCTGTGTGACCTTGGGCAAGTCAGTTAATCCCAATTGCCCTGCCTTCCCCCCTGCAAAAAAAAAAAAAAAAAAAAAGGGAAGCTGGCTTAGCAGCCATTCGAGAGATAAGAGACTTAAGGTGTCAATGGATGGCAAATACACCACTAGTCCACAGTATAACGTGGTCGACAGAAGGACTCATGTCATGGTAGTCCCCAGTATGAAAAGCCAAGCATCTGGGACAAGGGAGCTAAACCCCCTCCCCTCCCTGTCAGGCCCTCACCTAGAATATTTGGTTCAGTTCTCTTAAGAAAGGAATGGGGAAATGGAAGCAGAGCCTGTGGCCTGTCGCTAGGATAGGGAACAGGAGGGCGTCACGGGGCGTGAAGACAGGGCAGAAGGACCTGGGGATGTTGACCTGCAGAGAGTAGATTCCTAATTGAGGAAATCCAACTCCCCCTTTCTGCTGGTCAGGTCTTAGGGAGAATGGAAATGTACCTAGAGTGTGGGCAAGCATCAGCATGCTCTCTGTCCAGGAGCTTCCTTACAGAGTGCAGAGGACCCAGAGCGGGTCATATCTGTCAGGGGTGGAGCTGCTCAGTGCCAGTTTTCTTTTTCTTTTCCTTTTTTTTTGTGGATTTTTTTTCACTTTAGAAAAATGGAAAAGCAGGCCAAGCTGCTTAGTTTCTGAGAAGAATAAGCTTCTTCTCAAAGCCACCTCTTAATGCCCTGAGCAACCGTTGTCTCTTCCACAGTCGTGTGTACCTCAGTCAAGGCGGAAATAAATAGCCAGGTGTGCTTTTACTCCATTCCCACCAAGACAAAATGTATTTTCCTAAGGAATTAAGAGTTCCCTTTGTTTAAGTCTGGAAGGCGCTGGAACTGAACCCCAGAAGTCTGCTTGATGGAAACCATTGGTTCGTGGGGATTCTTAACTTTATTTCCATAGAACTGATTTTCTTTGTAATTCTACTTTATTTCCTTAAAAACATTCTTCTGAGAAGGAGTCTGCGTGATTAGCTTGCATTTATATGGCTTAAGGTTTTCAAAATGCTTTACACTTGTGCAGCAGAGAGCTCTGGGCCTGGAGTCAGGAGGACTCTTCTTCCTGAGTTCAAATCCAGCCTCAGACACTTATTAGTTGGGTGACCCTGGGCAAGTCACTTAATCATGTTTGCTTCAGTTTCCTCATCTGTAAAATGAGCTGGGGAAGGAAATAGCAAACCACTCCAATATCTTTGCCAAGAGAACCCCAAATGGGGTCATGGAGAGTCAGACCCGACTGAACAACAACAATAATGTAACTTACATTTATTATCTCATTTGAGCCACACAATCGTCCTTTGAGGTGGCTGCCATACTGTCCCCATTTTACAGATGAAGGAACTGAGGCAGAGAAAGTCTTCTTCAATAGGCTGCCAAGGGGCATGATATCACCAGGCTTCCAGCTGCAGGGCTGTAGGGGAACTCAGAGTTTGGAATCATAGAAATGGGGCCCAGATTCAGGCCGTGCCACTTACTTACTCCTTGTGTGGTTGGGCAGGTGACATTCTTTCTGGGTTTAGCTTGGTTTCCAAAGCAAAGTGTCTATAAAATAACAAGTTTAGAGTAGATGGGCCTCTAAGTTCTCTTCCTGGTCTGAATCTGTGACCATGGGATCCTTGTCCAACCCCCTCATTTTACACAGAAGGAAACTGAGGCCCAGAAAGGGAAAATTCCTTGCCCTGGGTCACACAGATAGGGAAGAGCAGAGCAGGAATGTCAGACCACAAGCATTAGGATGCTCACAAGCAGGCTGGGCTCGAGGAAGGGCTGGCAGGGTCTGATCTGCTGAGAGGAAAGGAAGACTTTTATTTGGCTCAAGGATTTTGTTTCCTCTGCCTATGGTCACAGCTGTGGGCCTGGAAGAGAGTTCAGAGGTCATTGGCTCTAAGCCCGGCATTTGACAGATTAAGAAATTGAGGCCAATCACCCAAAGAAGCAACACCCCCCAACTTCAAATCCCTCATTCTTCTTCCTTGTCCTCTTTTAGTGAAAACAAGGGCAGACAGCCTGGGAAGGTGGGTCTTTCTTTATAACATGTAGCAACAAGGTGTTAGATCCCACACCATGTGAGAAGAACAATTAGCAGGAATTGGAAATGGGCTTCCAGTCTTTGATCAGTCCATGAGCTCATCTGTACCTGCGCAGTCACTCCCTTTACCTGTACAGGTTGGGACTCATCCATACCTTGTCCATTCAGTTCATTTAGACAAGCATTTCTTAAGCACGAAGTGCCAGGTACTACTGTACTAAGGCACTGAAGATTCAAATACAAAAGTGAAAATAGCCAGTCAGCAAACATTTCTTAAGCACCTACTATGTGCCAGACACTGTACTAAGGTACTGAGGATTCAAATGCGAAAAGGAAAATAGCCAGTCAGCCAATGTTTCTTAAGCGCCTACTATGTGCCGGGTCCTATGCTAAGTGCTGGGGACACAAAAATGAAGAAGAAAGACAGTCCCTGCCCTCAGAGAGTTTACAGTCTAATGGGGGAAGATAGCCCATAGGAGGAAGCTGAAAAGGGGGGATGGAAAGGGAAAGAAAGGCACCGGGCTGGGGCATGATGGAGTCCAGTGCAAAGAAGGGTAGCCTGGTGGGAAATGAAAAGTTGGCCGAACTCATGATCCTGCTTTAAACGGAGTCTCTGGGAGGAATTCTTTGCTGGAGGCTGCCCTCCGGCTTTCCAATCAGAGGAGCAGAGGGTACGGTGACTTCTGAGTACCAGGGCTGATGACATCCTGAAGGACGATGAGTTTTCCGGGGGCGTGATAGAGGATGAAGAGAGGGCTTGGCTGGGTCGTCTGGTCCAACCTCCCCATCTTACAGATGAGGTAACTGAGGCCCGGGAGGGCCTATCCTTGATGTCTCATTGACTTAAAGTATTGTTTTTTAAAAACGTGGTCTGGATCTGTGAATTCATCAACCTAGGGAAATCCCAGGGAGGAAGCCCTCTACCAGGGCATCAGCATCTGGTCTGCAGCTGGTCGTATTAGAGACTTTGTTCGGGCCACTGAGTCCCTTGCCCAGAATGACCCAGCCTATGGTAGGTCAGAGGTAGCGCTTAAAGCGATCTCTGATGACCCTGACCACTTCCCACCCTCCTATCAGCTCTTCCTGACTCTGAACCCAGTTCTTGCTCCGTTTGGCCTTGGGCAAAACACGACTTCCTGGGCCTCAGTTTCTTCATTTGTAGAATGAGATTGGACTTGCAGGTCTATGATGTCCCTTCCAGCTTGAGGGAACTGCCAGGCTAAACTAGGTAAATGCCCCAAGCCGGAGGGCTTTTACTCAAATCCCATCATGGCCACTTTACTGCCTGGAGAACCTTTCTAGGTTCTTTCTAGGCCTCAGTTTACTCCTCTGAAAAAAAAAAAAGACATCAAGAAGTTCCTTCCAGCTTGAAATCTGCCGCATTCCTGAAAAGCTCCCAGACAAAAGGTCCTGTTCTCCTTCGCAGCGTTACTGGAGGGAGGAGCAGAGGAGGTTGTTTGTACATGAAATTCCCATGACTTTCTTCACTCTGCACCGTATAAAATGCATGCCTTGTTGCTCCTTCACAATGTAGCTATTTACATCTGCAGCTACTGTACATCTGTATACTTTGGACCAGATGGCTTCTCAGGTCCCTTCCAACTTGGGGAAAGTCTCTAACCTTAACCTGAAAGGCAGACCCTGAGCTACTGCAGGGCTTGGGGAGGAAGGTCCCAACAATGAGCCCCTCCTCTAGCTGGAGAAACCCCAGTGGCGGCGCCAGGATGGGGTCTCTCAGAGACTCCCGAATCCCACCCCCCCAGCTTCAGTCGCTCCCCAAAGGGAAGCAGACTCTGCTGGACTGGCTGGATTTCCTTTTGTCCTGTGCATCATGGGTATTATTGTTCATGGGAGAGATCGAAAGAAACTTTCTCTGTAATTTGTCGGCTGTTGCTTTATCTTGGCTGTGTGATTGCAGATCCAGGGGCATCTCCGGGAGCTATTTCAGTGTGGGCCCCCTTTATTTCAATCTTTTTTGTATCTCTCCAAACAAAAACTAGCAAGAGGACAGAAAAGTTGGGTTAACTGTGATGGGAACAAAGAACCGTGACATTCCAAGGGTGGGGCTGGGCACAGGAATTCAACTGGACTCAGGGTTGGCAGAGATGGATCGCTCACAAGCTAAGGGGAGGGCTCTCTGCCTTTTTGGCTAGCGTTCTCAGGGGAGAGACAAGGGGAGAGGGAGGGGGAGGGGGAGACAGAAGGGGAGAAAGAGAAAGAGGAGAGGGAGGGGGAGAGGGGGAAGGGAAAGAGACAGAGACAGAGAGAAAGGAGAGGGACAGAGGGACTGGGAGAGGAAGAAAGGGGGGGGGAGAGAGAGAGAGAAGGAGGGAGGGAGGGAGGGGGAGGGAGAGAGAAGGAAGGAGGAGAGGGGGAGAGGGAAAAAAGGGAGAGGGAGGAGGGGGAGATAGAAGAGAGAGAAACAGGAGAGAAAGGAGGGAGGGAGGGAGGAGGGAGAGAGAGAACTGAGTGTGTGTGTATGTGTGTGTTTTAATAAGCAATTACCTAGCAGTTGACACCATACAAATACCAGGAGCAGCCTGATTTTTTTTTTTCGTAAGAAATTCTAGAAGTTAAGGCCCAGGGTTAGTGAATTCCCCTTAGAGGAAAATAACATTGGTAGCAGTACTCTTCCATTTCTGGACCTTTTTTTTTTTATTTATTATTGATCCATCAGGAACTAAGCATTTATTGACTGGCCCAGCCTGTGCTAGGCACCCCTAGGGACAATACAAAGACAAGTACAAGGCAGTCTCTGTCCTCAAGGAACTTGACTTCTCCCTGAGTTCAGAGGATCATGGGCTTAGAAACGGACCCGACCCGCAGGCAGTCACCAAACATGTGCTAATCCCTGATCGTGTTGTGCCTGGCATTGTCATGAACACCGGCACTAATGGCGCCATCTCAGTCCTCCAGGAACTTCGGTTGAGCTGGAAGGGACCTTTAACCAGCCTCCCAGCTGGTGTTAATGCTGTGTTCCAGGCATTGTGTTAGAAAGGGGTGATTCAAAGGTAGAAATGATCCAAGTCCTTCCCCTGACATTTCTGGAGTGCTTTTGTGGTCTTTGAGCCTCCCCTGAAGGTAGGTGCTACTGGCATTGTCTTCATTTTACAGATGAGAAAATGTTATTGTTGTTCTTGTTTCAGTCATGACTGACCTTTCGTGATCCCGTTTGGGGTTTTCTTGGCAGAGATCCTGGAGGGGTCTGCCATTTCCTTCTCCGGTTCATTTTACAGGTGGGGAAACTGAGGCAAACGGGGTTAAGTGCAGGGCCACACGGCTAGTAAGTGTCCGAGGCCAGATGTGAACTCAGGAAGCTGAGTCTTCCTGACTCCTGGCCCAACACTCTATCCACCTAGATGAGAAAATACCAAGAAGTCACCCAACTGGCTTTTGAACTCTCATCTCCTGACTTCAAGCCCTCTCTCCGTTGTCAGAATGCCTTCTTAGGTTTTGAATCCTGATCCTTTCACTACTCGGTGCCCCCGAGTTGTGCTAGGGATGAGTATATAAACACGAAAACCATCCCATGCCGTCGTAATTAAATACAAAGTATATACAAAGTTACAAGGGGATGCGGAGGCACTCACTGGTAGTTCTAATCACTTAGTTGGGGTGGAAAGAGGCTTTTAAGCAATGCCAGCTGTGAGGAGGTAGGAAGGCGCTGGGCTGCATTGGGAGGTTTTTTAGTCCTGTGTGACTGTGGACTAGTCATTTTCCCTCAGCTGCTTCATCTGTAAAATGAGCAGGTTGGCTCTGGTACCGTGGGTGAGGAAGGATGTTGAGAAGCAATCAGTGAGCAAAGAGGCTGACTAAGCACTTACTCTGTGCCAGGCGCTGTGCTTGAGGGCTGGGGATGCACATCCTGGAAGGGATATCGGTAGGCCCTACCTGGTGGGACCCGGTGGGAGGGGATGGATGCCTGTTCAACTAGCAGTCGGTGGAAATGAAAGTAATTGTAATCATGATTCAAGTGAAATGGGACAGTGGTCAAGTACTGAAGCAAGGTTTGGCCTTGAACAGGCTAGGAGGTTTGAGTGTTCTGGGCTCTGAGGGCAGTCTGTCAGCCTGGGGGTGGGCCTAGCCCCCTTCCCCCTCCCCTTCCTTCTTTCCTCCCCTCCTTCCCCTCTCCCTCCCCTCTCCTCCGTCTCTTGTCTCCTCTCCCTTCCCCCTCCTCCCTCCCTTTCCCCCTCCTCCCTGGGGTTTGCCAGAACTTCAGAACCACTGCTAGACAAGACTCATCTTATCCAGAGCCCTAGGAATAAGTATGGTTGACTATGCCTCTCCTGCAAGGACTCTAGTTTTTTTTTTTTTTTGAGGAAAAAGAAGCATGGGTAGAGCTTCATTTTTCGGTGGTATTCTCTCTCCTACCCAGCTTCTCCCTCTCACTTACCATATTCAGTCAATCAGCATTTATTAAGCACCTACTGTGTGCTGGTACAGTGCTAAGCCCTGGGAATACAAAGACCAAAGTGAGGTAGTCGCTGCCCTTAGAGAGAGCATTCTTTTTGGGGAAACACGTACATGTGTAGGTGAATGCAAAGTATATAAAAGGAAGGGGCCTTACGTCCGGAAAAGCTGACACACCCTTCTTCACCCCACCCTACAACTGCTAAATATAGAAGAAATGTAAGTTATTTTCATGTTGCTTAGTTGTTGGTTTTTTTTTTTTGGTTGGGCCAATAGCAGATCTTTCCCTTTCCTCTTCTTCCCTACTTCCTCTTCCTTCTTTTCTCCTTTCTTCCCTTGCCTTCCTCCTCCCTCTCTCTTTCCCCCTCCCTCTCTCCTTCCCCCTCCCTCTCTCCTTCCTTCCCTTTTCTCCTCCTTTCTCCTTCTTTCTCTTTCCTCCCCTCCCCCTCTCCTCTCCCCCATCCTCTCTACCTCCTCTTTCTCCTCTCCCCCTTCCCTCTTTCCCTCCCCTCTCCCCTTCCCCTCTTTCCTCACCCCCTTTCCTTTCCACCTTCTCTCTTTCCTCTCCCTTCTCCCTGCCCCCCTTTTTGCTTTCATTGTGTTGTCTTACCTCAGATTGTCAACTCCTTGAGGACAGGGACGGTGTTTCTTTTTCATATTTGTATCTATACTCAGTGCTTGGCACACTGGCACATAGTTGGCTTTTTTATTATTTTATTTATTTTCTTATATGTTTTCTGATTGACTCTGTCCTTTCTCCCTCTCTTCTCCCTTTGCCTCCTCTCCTCCTCCTCCCTCTCCTCCCCTTTCTCTCTCCCTCTGTCCTTTCTCCTTTCCACCTCCCTTCTCTTTCCCATTGGGAGCTGCTCTCTCCTTGCTGAGTTTTTCTCCCAAGATGCTCTATAAGTAAACTTTTTTTTTTAGGGGAAAAAGGTATCTTTGAGTAAAGATAAAATGAAAATGTACAAATGCCACTGGGTTTGGAGAGATTATATTTCAAATGTTAGAACCAGGGAAATGGAGAATGATGCGCAATTTTCAATAGTAAATATTAAATAGTAAATAAAAACAAATGACAGAATTCAGAGGAGCCTTTTCTCCAGACTTGCCTGCATCCTGACCTCTTACACTTAGGAGCTGCAGCATCATGCTCCATACCAGGTGTCAGGATCTCTTGAGAACTGCACTCTCTCTCTAGTGCCCTTAAAACATGAAGTAAGACATTTTTCAAGGGAAACCTTTGGAGCCCAGCCACGCACACTGGCACAGGCCTCTGGGCCCCGGAGACATTGGATGGTGCTAAAAACTCTCAGCTCTGAAAGTAAAATTGTCCAGCATGGTTCAGACCATTGTTCTTTGGGCTATGGATGACCAGACCTAGGTGACCCATGGCATGGGGGGAGCACAGGGGGTAGAGTGTTAGGAAGCTCTGGGTTAAAATCCCACCTTGGACAAGCTGGAGGATCCTGGGACAGTCACTTAACCGCTGACTTTGTAAGTGACACGTCGGTGTACGTGGTTTTATTATTTCTTGATGTCTCATCGAGGCATTAGCTCCCAGTCTGACGATTCTCATTCTTAAGGAGCTGTTTTCTTCAGTGATGTTTTGTGCCTCTTTTTGCCGAGCTGTTAATTCTCTTTTCAAAATTTCCTTGCATCGCTTTCCTTTCCCAATTTTTCCTTCACTTCCCTTCTTTGATTTTTAAAGCAGCTGCTGGATTCAGTCCCTGTAGTCTGCTGGAAAGTTCTGCGGGTTCAGAGCGAACTCTTGGCTTTCCACTGGCCTAGGTCTGTTGTCATCATATGGCTTCAGGCCTGAGCCTGAAGGTCAGAACCAAATTCCCACTCTGCTCTTGGGCTCGGCGCTCCGCAGTGGTGGTCTGGAACTTGCTCCTTGATCCATACACAGCTCAGGTCCCTCTCACTCTCAGCTGCTTCTCCTCACCCTGGAATGGTGACCCAAGACTGGGTAATGGGTGACTGAGATGCCGGCTGGCTCTTGTTTCTGCTCCCAGGGCGAGTACATGGATTCCCTGGGATCTCTTTCTGCTCTGGTGTTCTTAGCCCCCTTACTGTCCTGGGGCCTTGGGATGCTTCCAGCTACCTCCTCTGCCACTGGACCATACGTCTGGTCAGTCCCTGCCCCAGTCCTCAGGCCTTTCTGTTTGTTTTCCTAAGCTGTCCTAGGCTGGAAAAATGATTCACTGTGGCCTTTTCTTGGCTTTCCCCATTAAAAGCCAGCATGGCACATTTTCTAGGTAGTTGTGGAAGAGGTTTGCTGATTGAGTTAGGCAAAAATGCTTCCTCTCACTCTGCCATCTTGACTCTGCCCCCTCTTAGCATACTATACTTGGGAAGAGCTGGTGCAGATTTGACCAGGCCAGTTTCTGTAGGCCAAGACATTCTTTGGCTCCTTTTGGCAGAGCAGAATTGCATTGTGGGATCACCAGATCATCAAATTAAGAGCTGGAAGGGGCCCCTCATTTTATAATGGAGAAAACAGAGAAGGGAAGTGATTTTCCCCAGGTCACACAGCTGCAGTAGAGCAGATGGGGTTGGAAACCAGGTGCTCAGACTAGGAAACTCTGTGCTCTTTCCGCCGCACCCTGCCCCAATTCTGGTGTCAGCTTTCTCCCTCTTTATTTATAGTGTTTGTCCCTTTTCTGGTCATACACAGCAAATCCCTGCCACGGAACAATCCTCCACCAGACAGTCTCCGGTGCTCATTTACAGAGGCTTATGTGCTGCTCTTATCAGTTACAATGAATGGAAAATATTTCTGCACCTCCTTAGAGTTGGGCTGTGTTTGGCAAATACTAATTTTAGGAAGGGTACAGCGTGTGATGAGGAAGCCGTGGTGCTTCCCTTCATGCTTGGTCATGGGCTCCCGTCGGCCTTTGAGCCGAGTATCCGCTTTGGCCAAGTGTGTATTGGAGCTTTATCAGGAAGGAGCTCAGGGAAAGATGCCATTGGCAGGACAGTGGATTGGGAGCCAGAGGACCTGGGTTTGAATCCTGCCACCGCTACTTCCTGTCCATTTGACCTTGGGTCACTTGACCTCATCTGTAAAATGAAGGGGTTGGGTGAGATAGCCCCCTGACTCTAAATCTGTGTTCTTATGATCAAAAACTAAACTCTTCTCTGTCCTATAATGAAATACAACAACACTTTGTTATATGCCTTCAATAGCTTTCAGGGGTGCAGCCTCCGGGCCACATGTGGCTCTCTAGGCCCTCGACTGCAGCACTTTGACTGAATCCAAACTTTGCAGAACAAATCCTTTTATTAAGGATATCTAAGCCTTACATAATTGCTCATCCAGGACTTTATTTTTTTGGGGGGGAGGGGCAATCAGGGTTAAATGACTTGCTCAGGGTCACACAGCTAGTAAGTGTCAAGTGTCTAAGGCCAGATTTGAAATCAGGTCCTCCTGACTCCAGGGCCTGTACTCTATCCATTGTGCCACCTAGCTGCCCCTCATCTAGGACTTTTATAGCACCTACTATGTGTTGTCAGTATACTAGACATCAGTGATTCGGAGATAAAGAATGAAGCAACGCCGACTCTCTATCAGGGAGGTGACCTGTGTATGTGCAAGTACAGACAGAATAATTCTAAACAGAATCAATGCAAGGTAAAGACAAGGGAGTCTGGGAGGAGGGAAGCTAGCATTTGGGGAGACCGAGACAGGTTTCATGTCGAAGGTGGGGCTTGAGCTGTTTCTTGAAGGAATTGAGGGCTTCTTTGAGGTGCAGGTGAGGAGTGAGGGCATCCTAGGCGTGAGGGATGGTCAGCGCAAGGGCATGGACTCTGGAGATGGAGTGTCACATGTGAGGAAGAGAGAGAGAGAGGCCAGTTTAACTAGATCCTGGAGTATGGGAGAAGGAGTAATGTCCAGTGAGGCGGAAAAGATAGGTTAGGGCCAGGTCATGGTGTTGTTCAGTTGTGTCTGACTTTTTGTGTCCCCATTTGTGGCTTTCCTGGCAGAGATCCTGGAGTGGTTTGCCATTTCCTTCTCCAGCTCATTTTACAGATGAGGAAACTGAGGCCAACAGGGTGAAGTGACTTGCTCAGGGTCCCACATCTAGTGTCTGAGGCTGGATTTGAACTCAGGAAAATGAGCCTTCCTGACTCTAGGCCTGGCACCCTGTGCACTATGGCGCCACCTAGCGGCCTCTGCATGTAGTAGGAATGTAATAAACAGTGACTGTCATTCCTACGCTGGTAGATCTAGGGCTGGGAGGAACCTCAGACCCCATCTCGTTGGACGCTCCTTTTACAGCAGAAGAAACTTTTAGCCTGTGAAGGTTTACCCCATTGCCTCACTCGTCTGGGCCATTTTGCTGGTGCGGGTGGCCCAGGCCATTAGGAAGACCCCAGTGTGTTTCTGTTATTCCGTCACACTCACTTTTCAGACTTTTTATTCTCATAGATTTAGAGCTGGAAGAGGCCTTCCTGGCCAGCTAATCTAGCCCCTTCATCCCAAAGAGGTAAAAAGACTTGCCCAAAGTCACTGAGCAACAAGCTTTACAACACTGAGAGCAGAGGGAAATTCAGACACAGGTCTAGAACTGGAAGGCCTTTAGTGCTGCCCCCTCACTATGCAGACAGGGGAAACTGAGGCCCAAAGACACAAAGGCCAAGCTTTTAAGTGGCAGAACTAGAATTTGAACCCAGAACCTCTTCCTTCCAGCTCTGGCACGGACTTTACCAAGCTGCCTCCTCTATGTGCCAGCTTCTGAAAGGCAGAACAGTAGAAATGATGAGGATGAGGATGATGATGCTAACTAGCATCCTTCTGGCCCTTTAAGGTTTGCAGAACCCTACATTCATTGTCTGACCATTCCCTTCCAGGTGCCCTGGACGTCACCAAGGAGTGGATAAAGGAATCTGTCAATGAAGAATTGTTCTCTCTTTCGGAAAACACCCCCTGTCCTGGGGCTGGGAGTAGCCCCGGCCCCAGCCTGAGCCCCACCACGGTGCTAAACAACAGTTACCTGAAGCTGCTGCATTGGGACTACCGGAAGAAGGAGTTACCTGAGGTGACCGCTCCCGGGGGTTGTCTGCATTTTAATCCTCTGCTTCCTGGGAATTTGCTCAGCTCCTGTACCTGAAATAGTGTGTAATTGACACCACTTGCTGAGATAATTACAAGAACAGCTGATGTTTATTTAGAAAGCACTTTCCCGGGGAGACTCCCATATCCTGTAGTAAGGACTAAGTTGGTGCTTTTGGTCTTCCTGCGGAAACTGAGGTAGAGAGACTGAGGTGGGGAGGAGGGGATGTTAAGGAACTTGCCCAGAGTCACATAGCTGTAACTTTTGTGTCTAAGACTCTGCCGACATTTGAACTCGGGTCTTTCTGACTCTACGCCCAGCGCCCTACCCACTAGACCACAGTGCCTCTAAAATGAGGTCATATTCTCAAGTATAACATAGTTAGAGAGGTCGGGTAGGGTAGTGGTAAGGGTGTAGTGCTAGGAGTCAGGCAATGAGAGGTGGAGGTCTGTGTTTGTTTCCCCAGCACCTAGCCCAATGCCTGGGAGCTGTGTAGTAGGGCCTTCCTAAAGGCTTGCTGATTGCTTGATTGTGTGACCCTGGGTTAGTCACATCCTCTATTTTATCTGCAGTTTCCACATCTGTAAAAGAGAGAAAACAATTCTTAAATTACTCACCTCACAAAGTTGTGGAAACAAATGAAATGTGAAGCCTTCTATCAGTGAGTCAGCAAGCATTTATTAAGCACCTACTGTGTGCCGGGTTTTGGGATACACAGAAAATAAAACATAGTGCCTGCCCTCAGGTGGCTTACAGTCTAATACTTAAAAAGCTGGTTTTATTATTACAGCTAACATGAATAATGTAAAGGCTGGGTGCCAGCTGGGTGCTGGTAGAACCACATCTCCCAGCTCTTCCACTAGTTACAATAACAGTAATGAATGAAAGCATTTATTAAGCACTTACTGGATGCTAGGCACTGGGTTAGGTCCTGGGGATACAAATAACAGAAAGGAAAACAGGCCGTACCCTCAAGGGGCCTACATTCTAATGAAGGGAGACCACGTATTTTGGTTTGAAAAATTACTGAGATGGTCAGTGAAGTCATAGGAGAGTGGACAGACACATATCTCATAGAGTAGCAAGAGTAGTGTTGATTTGATGATGGTTCTGGAACTGGAAGTGAGGCCAATGATATCCAGCAGGAAGTTGGCTGGAAAGAAGGTGGCTGGACCCACAAAGAGAAGCTTAGCCCCATACAATGGGCTATCCAGACGCTCACCAAGCAGATCACTGCAGGGGCCCAGGACAGGCAGTGGAAAGTGGAAAAGGATTATTCTCCAACGATATTAAGTGGCTGATCTGTAGCACATCTGTAGAGTTACCAGGGTACTTTACAGCAAGTATTTCATTTAAGCCCCGAAACACCCTAGATCCTAGAAATATTAGAATTAAATTTTACATGTGAGATTTGAAATGAAAATCCAGTGCTAAATCCATCATACCACATTGTCTTGGGCAAGTCTTAACCTCTCTGGGTTTTAGTTTCCTCATCTCTAAAATGAGGAAATTGGATTAGATGCTGCCTTGTGGGTCTGTGTTTTGGCTGTTTATTTTTTTTAAACGATTTTTTTGTTTTATTTTTATTGATCAGACACTAATGACAGATGGAACCCGTCTTCAGGAACTGACAGAAAGGCTAAATCAAATGAAGGTTATAGCCTGCCTGTCACTAATTACCAACAATATGGTGGGCACTCTGATAGAAGGCTTGCCTGAGCTCTCAGACCGACTGAAAAGGATTTCCACCGTCTTACTTGAAGGAATGAACAAAGAGTAAGTTCTTAAAGCCAACGTGGGTTCACTTTGTCCTGTCATCCTCTGGGATTGCCAAATGGGGTTTTCATGACTGTAACTTGGAGCTTCTTATGTGGTGGGTTTCCCCCACCTCCAGTGCCTTTTCATATTGCTCAAGGTTTATCGGGGTGGGTACCTGTGGCTTCAAGGCCACATGTGGCCCTTGAAGTTCTCAAGTGCGGCCCTTTGATAAGGGGATTTGTTCTGTGAAGTTTTGATTCAGTCAAAGGGCCACACTTGAGGATCTCAAAGGCCACTTGTAGCCTCGAGGCCACAGGTTCCCCATCCCTGGCATATATGTTCTTGGCTAAGATTAGGAGAGGGGTTTTCCATGGCTATTGCCAGAAAGGGTGTCATATTTTCACTTAGAATGGAGATGTTAGAACTCATCTTTGACTGTGCTGTTTGAACGAAGCCAAAAACCAAACCAAAAAACCCAACCTGCAAAACTCAGTTGTGGAAAGCTGCTATGAGTTTGGTTATCCTAAGGTACAGTTGTACCTCTGTTTCTGCCTTGGGTCCCCTCCTCCCTCCTTTTTTTCTTTGGTATCCACATTGCCCCTAATAGAAGGGAAGCTTCTTTTGAGTAGCGACTATTTCATTCTTTGTATCCCTGGGACCCAGAGAAGTACACAGTAAGTGCTTAATAAATGCTTACTGATTGGGCGGCAGGTTTGATCCAGGGGAAGGAGCCCTCACCTTCTCTGGAGTCAGATGGCTTGGGTTCACATCCCAGCTCAGGTACGTACATGTACCTGCAGGGCCCTTTCTGGCTTTTGCATTAACCTTATCCCTGTAACACGTAACAACAAGTATTTATTAAATGCCTATCATGTGGAAGGCACAAGTCCATTACACTCTCTGAGCCTTGGTTTCCTTTCCTGTAAAATGAGGATAAGATGACATTACCAGTTTCATGGGTTTGTTGTGGGGCTCAAATGAGATAAAACAGATGTAAAGTGCTTTTCAGGCTTTGGACTGGACGCCTCCTTTAGTCTCTTAGGACTCCAAATCTTTGATCTTAGGATAAATCACTTAATCTCACCCCAGTTTCCTCATCTGTTTAAGGGGTTGGGACTAGATGCCCATAAGGGACCCTTCCAGCTCTAGAGCTATTAGCGCAGCATCCCACAATGCTCTATGGGAACATCAGTCACTGTTATTATTAACGTGTCTTTATTACCAAGAGACAGCATGTGCTCCAGTGGTTATAGAGCCCTCTGTGAGTCAGGAAGACCTGAGTTCAAGTCCCACCTGTGGTACCTAGAGGCAACTAGGTGGTGGACTAGACAGTACTGGACTTGGAAAAGGAGGGAGATCTGAGTTCGAATAGTGCCTTGGACACTGTGTGTCTCTGGGCAAGTGCCTCGGCCTCTGTGCACTCGGTTTCCTCCTCTGTGAAATGAGGATAATAGCAGCCCCTCACCTACATGTGTATTGTGGAGATCTGAGGTGACCTATGCAAAGTGCTCTACAAACCTTACAGCATTATGAATGTTAGCTCTTGCCATTAGTCATGCTGGATGTGCCGCCCTGAGCAGGTCCCCATGACTCCCCTCTGAGGTGAAGATGCCAGTCTGCATTTGGAGGAGGAGATTCCCCACCTTGTGCTAATGAAGTCACATAATGAGAGGTAGAGGGCTGGGGACACCTGAGTTCAGGTCTCTCCTTTGGCTGTGAGACCCTGGGCAAGTCATGTGTGCTGATGGGTCTCAGCATCCCAGTGGGTAAAAAGACAGTCGTTGGACTGAATGGCCTGCAAGTGCCTTGTGTCTCTAAATCTGTGGTCCTGGGAGCACTGACTTGGAGGAGGTTCTGAAACCTACTCAAAGTGAGGGTGTGGGTGAGGAAGGGGTAAACTCCATCTACTGGCTGTCTGTACAGCTAGATGGGATCATCAGAAGTGCTTAATCGAGTGTGAAGTTTAGAAGAAGCAGTGGGGAATTTACAAGGAAATTGGTCAATTAATGTGTGACCCTAACTCTCTCCCTCTCTCCTTCTTCTTCTCCTCCTGTCTCTGCTTCTCTCCTTCCCCTTTCCCTCTCCTTCTCCCTCTCCCTCTTCTCCTCCTCCTCTTCTTATTTTCTCTTCTCTTCTTCCCTCTCTCCTTCCCCTTTCCCTCCTCTCCTCCTCTTCTCTTCTTCTTCTTCTTCTTCTTCTTCTTCTTTTCTTCTTCTTCTTCTTCTTCTTCTTCTTCTTCTTCTTCTTCTTCTTCTTCTTCTTCTTCTCCTTCTTCTTCTTCTCCTCCTCCTCCTCCTCCTCCTCATTCTCTCTCTTCTCTTCCTCCCTCTATCCTTCCCCTTTTCTTCTCCTTCTCCTCCTTCCTCCTCCTATCTTCTTCTTCTTCTTCTTCTTCTTCTTCTTCTTCTTCTTCTTCTTCTTCTTCTTCTTCTTCTTCTTCTTCTTCTTCTCCTTCTTCTTCTTCTCCTCCTCCTCCTCCTCCTCCTCATTCTCTCTCTTCTCTTCCTCCCTCTATCCTTCCCCTTTTCTTCTCCTTCTCCTCCTTCCTCCTCCTATCTTCTTCTTCTTCTTCTTCTTCTTCTTCTTCTTCTCCTCCTCCTCCACTTCCTCCCTGTCTCCTTCCCCTTTCCTTCTCCTCTCTCTCCTTCCTCCTCCTCTTCTTCTTCTTCTCTCTCTTTCTCTCTCTCTCCCCTCTTTCTCCCTCTCTCCTTCCCCCTCCCCCTCCCTCTCTTTCCCTCGGACCCTCTCTTCCTCCCCCTTCTCTTCTCTTTGCTGCCTCCCCCCACCAAAGGACTTTTAATCTCCAGGAGGCCTTGAATTCCATAGGCCTTCAGACTTGTGTTGAAGTCAACAAGTCCCTGGCAGAGAGAGGCTTATCCACACTGAGTCCTGAGATTCAGGCCAATCTTGTGGGTCAGCTCTCCAGCATCGCTGAGGGCAATCCCATCTGCTCCCTGATCGGTGAGTCTGGGCCTTCCAGGATCTGGGTAGAACTGCTTGAATGCTTGGGTTCTACACTGGCTTGCTTCTTTCTCCAAAGCCCCAACAAGGCATGCCTGAATGTCTTCACAGCCACTCCCAATGTTCTTCCAAAGTAGCATCATTTCATCTCAGCCAATGATTTTCAAGATTGATTAAAGACCTTTTGTACCTAGTTAAATGCCTTTGATAGGTTGAAGTGATGTAACTTGAAGTTGCTTTAAATGTGTACCCCTACCATTCTATTATTACTAATTACCTATTATTGTTGCTGATCTGTGTCAATAGAGGTCACTCTTATACCAATGAAATCACAGATCCTTGGGATGTAGAAAATGCTAAAATCCTTCAAAGTGGCCTTTTTGTTCCCTTTGGGGACATTTGAAGAAGCCATGGGCACTCCCTGCCTCGGCCATTTGTAGAGTCTTTGATACTCATCACTCTCTCACCCTGGTTTTCAGGCTCCAAAAAAAACAAAACAAAACCATATCCCCCTTATTCTGTGATTTTGGATTTCCCATTCAGCCCCACAAGCCAGATCTCTCTTCCTACAAAGTCTGGCTAGATGCCTGTGGGCTTGGAGCAGCCCTGGGCTTCTCTCTTATGAACAGCTGCTAAGCCTGTGTCCCTGTACATTCAGGTTTAGGGGAACTGAAGACAAGAGAAGTGGGTTGTGGAATGCGAGCTCTTCAAGGGCAGGATTTCTGGTGCCTGGTATGCAGTAGGTACTTAATAAATGCTTGGCGATTGTTCGATCCAATACAGTTTCAGCTCCTTGAGGGCAGAGACAGTTTTTTTTGTGTTTTTCCCCCCCTTTGTCGCCCCAGTTCCTTGCTCTTAGCTGCTGCTTGTTTAACTAATTGGAGAAGCAGGATTTGTGGGTTAGTGGGATTGGATCAAGAGTGTGAGGAACTGGTTTCAGACCCAGTCTCTACCATTCTCTCATTGTGGTACCTGGGTCTCTTAAGGTCCCTCTCAGTTCAGGCCCTGTGATCTGATGGATTTCCTTTTATGCTTTCCAGCGGGGATCTTGAGTGTGGGTGAGAAACTAATGGGATTGAGAGCTCATCTGGTCTGACCCTTTCATTGTACAGATGGGAAAACAGGCTTTGAGAGGGGAGGTGACTCCCCTAGGGTCACACAGCCAGTTAATAACTGAGGCAGGATTGATGACTCAGCATCCACTTCTCCACCAGGTCACCTACATCACCTCTCAAATTCAGTATTCTCACCAAGATCATGGGTATTGTGTGTGTATTAGCATGAGTGTCAGTGTGTGTGTGTGTGTGTGTGTGTGTGTGTGTGTGTGTGTGAGTGTGTAGGAAAAGGAACTGAATACACTGGAAAAGGGGAAGATTGATAGATCCCAGGAAAATGAAGCTTCGGAAAGACGGGGCTTTGTGCTTGGAGAGCTGGTAAATTTTACAACATTCCTTTGGAATGTCATTTTTTTTTTCACATGGAAATAAAGTGGTTATCGGGATGGAATCTGTCAATTTTTCAAAGTCAGAAATTGACCATCCCTAAGACTAGAAATATGGCGACTTGTCCAGATCACACCATCAGGATGTGAGGAATCTATTAGCAAATGGCCTCTCTGTACCTATTAATTAATGGACAGAATGGGTCGGTGGATATCATATATTGACCAGCCATGTTTCTCACTGCCACCAGCCCTCTCTCAAAAGTATTTTGGACTACTTCTCGTACTTAAAAACAACAACAAAAAAGCATCTCATTTTTCCCCCTTGGTCAGTAGTTACTAAAGACTCCAAAATGCTGTTCCAAGACAAAAGACCACAGCAGTCCCCACCCTTGAGGAGTTTCCCCTCTACTGAAAAAACATAAAGAATAAACAAAGTGTCCTGGAGGAGTGGATAGAGGGCCCTGGACTTGGAATCAAGAAGATCTCTGTTCATATCTCAGCTTTGATACTTGCTGTGTGACCCTGAGAAAAAAAAAAAAAACTCTGGACCTCAGTTTTCTCATCTGTAAAATGAGGAGATTGGACTCAGTGACTTCTAAGGTCCCTTCCAGCCCTGTGTCTGTGGTCCTAGGTCACTAAAGTTTTCAGGGCCTTGGTTTTCCTCATCTGTAAAATGATGGGGTTGTACCTGATGATTTCTAAAGTCTCTCCCAATTTTAAATCCGTGATCCTATAAGGCACAATCGCTTCCCTCACTCACAAAGCTTCCTGCATTTATTTTTTCAGATAAACGAATTCATCTGTATATGAAGAGTCTCCTCAGTCTTCCAAGCCATCAGAAATGCATGCCCCCCGTGCCTGGGGGCCTCACCGTTATCCAGTCTGAGCTGGAGTCTCTGGGCTCTCAGTATGCAGCCATTGTAAACCTTAATAAACAAGTATACGGACCCTTTTATGCCAATATCCTCCGAAAACTCCTCTTCATCGAGGAAGGAGGGAGGACAGCAGGAACTGACCCTCCCAGCAACTAGTAGTGAACTGGCATCGGAAAGAGGACTGGGCATGTGAGAACATTGTACCCAGTCCTTTCCCTACATACGCATTACAAGGATTATGGCATATTCCCTGTACCCCCGTCTGCCTTTCGGGGTTACCTGGGATCTGTGTAACTCCTTTCGAGCTAGTTATAGGGCATATGCCCCACACATTCTGTCCCTCTTTGAAAACTTATTGGAAGGAGACCATGGTGTTTTTTGTTTTTGTTCTTTTAAAAGAGAGACTTCTGGACAGGAAACAATTTATGATGGATTCTATCACCTGTATGTGATGTTTTTGTTAAAGTTTCCTCAATCCCGTGATCCTAATGGCATTAATATTGGCCTTAACTACTCAGATGTGTAGGCCAGGTGTTACCCCTCCTAACTTGTCCCTTACGGAATCTAATTTTTGTTTTGGCACAACTTTTGAGAGGGTTATGGGTCGGGGAACAGTGAGGAGAGTCACCAAAGGGATCCCCAAATCCCTCTCATTAAATGTACTGGCAAAATGAAGTAAGTCAATACAATTGTAGCTGAAACATACAATTGATTTTATTATTACTGGGTAAGAAGCTTCCATAGGCTTTCCCCCTTCCCTGGGATCTGAGCACTTCCCTGGAAAGGTTTACCTGTCAAGTACCAAACCACTTGTCAGTATTTGTATCCTATCTGAAATCTTTGAAAGCCATGTTGTTTTGACATCATCGGAAAAACCACTAGGGTGTAGCTTGTTAGAAACCAATCACTTCTAGGAAATTTAATGCTGGAGGCTGCATCTTCTCTACGTGCAACCGATGGAAAAGTCTGCAAGGCGACAGCCTTCTGTGGCGGCTGAGCTTTAGCCAAGAGGTTCCTTGTAGATCTCAGCCAATCAGATGGGAAAAATGGAAGTGATGTTGCCTTTTAAAGGGAGCTGGAAAAATGGAAGAGATGTTGCCTTTTAAAGGGAGCCTTGGATGACAGAACATTAGGTTTGCTTGGGAGAGAAAAAGAAAGAGGGAAGGGATCTGGGATGTTGCCAAGCAGCAAACCTTGGGTTGTGTTTGTGTTTGTGGTTTTTTTTTACATGAATTTTACATCTGAAAAGAGAAATAAAATGAACTTGAGCTTCTGTATCACTTAGCTTTGATGTCTACTAATCTACTTTATGTCTGTTTTATTGGTATTGTTAAGCATTCAGAATACTTTGAGAAGTTGGGCCCTCATGGACCTTTGGTTTTTAAAGACAAGTGCATGTTACAGAATTTTGGTCTTCACTGAGGATCGGGGAAATGCACCAGCATTAGGATAGACCTCCCAGGGGGATTGCTCCTCTTGTATAAAACCATTTCTTGATGGATGATTTTTCTCAGTTAACTTGATTGAACATATACTTTTTTGTAGCTTAGGGGGTTGTTTATGTGTGAGAAGAGAGGGTTTCTTTAGTTATTATGTTATTTGTCTCCTTCTCAAGTCTCTAGCTATCCTCCCCACCACCACCACTGCTGTTCCCCTCCTCTCCCATACATCCTCATCGATTTGGGGATATCCTTTGGGGACTCCTTTATGATTTTGATAGTTAAAGAAAATGTCAGGGTGAATGAGGTATCTCTGATCTTTATATGCCCAAATCTGAGCATATTCACTTATTTTCTCCCTGAATGACCAATTAAAAATATACGCCATATACATGGGGACAGTTGTCCGAATGGAACTCTATTTCATGGGCACAGCAAGGCACTGTGCCACCCCTCTCCCTGGCACAGCTTCCATTCAGTAAGGTGCTGAATATAACTTGGTGTTTCTCAAATTCTCTGTCCTGTTCTTTAACCCACATTAAGGGCTTAGAAGGTATAGCTCCAGTAAGTCACATTTTATCTCTTCCAGTAAGTGACCATCCTGTTTAAAACAGGGAGATAAGAGCAGAGCATGTTTTTACCATAAAGTTTGAATCCAGTTGTGATTCTTTTATGCACTTAATTTATATCGCAAGAAAAAAATTTACACTTTTTAAAAAATTACATTTTTAAAAAAGGGCATTTTATTTTTAAAAAGTGACAAAATGAGTTTGTCTCTGGATTTAGGCAACTTGCATTGATGAAGGTGTCTCAGTCCCATTCATCCTAAGCTTGCTTAAACGTTGGCTTCCATTTTTAAGTTTTTAAACATGGTCATGTTTTACTATGCAAGGTTTATTAAATGTAAAACTAATATTTTAACGTATCGCATAAATTCTGTTTTTGAAAATTTTGGTAGGAATCTGTTCCATGCAAGCTGGCAATGTTGTTGTTGCTTTTCCAGTTAAATATTAAAGCATTGACTTAAAAAATGACTTGTTGTGTCTGTTTCATTGGGGGGGATTTTCAGAGACTCATCCAATATTGCTGACCCTTAGGGACTTTAAGCATCTGTCAGTCAGGGCATCGTCATCTTTCTGTCATAACCCACCAGTTTCTTCTGCTGTTTGTAAAATAATTTTATTTTTGGTTATTCTATTTTTGTTTTATTTATTTTTGTTATTTTATGTTATTCTGTACTTGACAAATGCCAATAATTGTGGACATTTCTATATACAGAAGAGAACAGGAAAAGGAGGATTGTAGATGAAATTTTAAATCTCTCTTAAAAAGCATATCATCAATCAGTCATTTATTAAGTACCATCTATGCTAGTTAGGAATACAAGTACAAAGACTGAAAAGATCCCTACTTGGAATGAGTTCACATTCTAAAGTAATAAATTCATTATGTAGTTTCAAAGCTGTCCTGCTATCTGTGTCTTCCTCTGAATTGCCCTTGGTTCTCTTTCGTCCATTAAAAAAAATGCTTCAATGGCAATTTTTTCTTTCTTTTTGGCCATAACAATCATGAGCCCATTTC
Source organism: Trichosurus vulpecula (assembly GCF_011100635.1). NCBI lineage: Eukaryota > Metazoa > Chordata > Mammalia > Diprotodontia > Phalangeridae > Trichosurus > Trichosurus vulpecula. The sequence goes on from NC_050577.1 coordinate 290,071,234, forward strand.
CTTGCTCTCACCCTCCACTTAAAAAAAAAATAAAAACAAAAATTTCTCTTGTTATCAATAAGTATTATCAAACAAACAAACAAAAAAATCCATGCCTTGACAACGTCTGCAAACGTATGTCTCCTTCTGCATCTCTGACGGGAAGTGAGGAATCTGATTCATTACGAGTCTCTTCTGCTGTTTTCCAAGTGACTCTCGTCCCTTATATCTCTGCTTTGGGGCTTGGTATAGTGGGGACAGGGCTGGACTTGGGAGTCAGATCTAGGCTGCAATCTCATCTGTGCCGAGTGCCTTGCTGGGTGCCCATGGTTGGAGTGGTTCTGGTGGGGGCACTCAACAACCAGGGAGAAATCAGTAAAGACTCCTGTAGTGGCTGAAACTTGAAGTGAACTTTGCTGGGCCCACAAGGTTCCAGGAAGCAGAGGTGAGAAGGAAGAGCATTCCAGGTATGGGCCCATGGGGAAGAATGGGGGCTGAGGCTTATGGGACCTGGCCAAATTATGTCCTCTGTTCAGTCACTTTAGTCATGTTTAACTCTCCTGTGACCCCAGGTGGGGTTTTCTTGGCAGAAATACTGGAACAGTCTGCCATTTCCTTCTCCAGCTCATTTTACAGATGAGGAAACTGAGGCAAACAGGGTAAGTGACTTGCTCTGAGTCACGCAACCCGCGTCTGGGGCAGGATTTGAACTCGGGTCTTCCTGACTCCAAATCCAGCACTCTCGTCCAGTGTGCCACCTAACTGATTAGGTAAGTAGCTTTGTAATCAGAGGAACTGGGTTCAAATCCTGCCACTTTTTACCAGTATGAGTTTGGACAAGTCACTTCAGTTTTCTAGGCCTTTGTTTACACATCTATAAAATCAATGAGCTGGACCAGATGACCTCCACAATCCTTTCTACCTTTGTGTCTATGATCCTATGCTTTGGAAGGGAGGAGGAAGGAAATACTTTCTGATGGGGATAGGGAAGAGAAATCAGGGAAGGCTTCTTGGAGGAGGTGGCATTTGACTTGCATCTTTACAGTTCAATGAGATTTCCAAAAGTCAAGATGGGATGGAGTTGGCATCTTCAGCCACCTCTCCTGCTTTCCCTTCTTTCTCCATAACATCCAGCATGGGTGCTGTCTGAGGTTCAAGGACGTTAGACCATTCTTGCGAGGTCACCACAGGTGGAACTGATAATTTCAGACATTAGACTGTGAGCAGAGACAGAAGGGAAGGATGTCGACACTTTCATAATGAAACCTAACGGCTTTTCTTCACTCTTTGCACTTGTCCAAACTAGAAGCATGAGTCCAATGAGCAATTATTAAGCACCTACTCTATACCAGAGGAGAGGCAGCGTGGTGTGGTGGCTAGAGAGCTGGCTGCTGAGTCAGAAAGATCTGGGTTCAAGTTTTGCCTTTGTGTGTGAGTCCCTGGACAAGTCACATAACCTCATGGTAACCCAAGCAACTTCCTAAACCTATAAGGTGTAGAGGTCTAGAGCTCCACTGGCAAAGAAAATTTCTCCCTGGAAGCTCCTCCAGTTCCTTGTCCCAAAAGGGGCTGGGGAGGGGGGCCTGCTCTGGGCTTGGTGCTGAGGCTACAAATCCAGAAATGAAACTGTTCTTGTCCTCAGGGAGCTTACAGTGTACCTGTAATATACCTTATTATTAATAATCATTATTAATAACAAATAATTATGCCTTATCTTCTCTGTAAGACATGAAAAATGACTTCTGTGGAATCTACAATTCAGCTTGTCTTATCTCCCGCTTCTGGGCTTTTGTTCCAGCTGCCCCACCATACCTGGAGTACTCTTGCTCATCTCAGCTCCTGGCTTTCCCTGGGTTCCTTCAAGACTCAATGCAAACTTCACCTCCTGGTCCTCCCAGCTTGGGCCTTTCCCTCTCACATGACCTTCCATTTACTCTCTATATACCTAGTGTGGACTTAACTATTAAGATGCCATTTTTCTGAGTTCAAATCCAGCCTTAGACACTTACTAGCTGTGTGACCCTGGGCAAGTCACTTAGCCCTGTTTGCCTCAGTTTCCTCATCTGTAAAATGAGCTGGAGAAGGAAATGGCAAACCACTCCAGTATGTTTGCCAAGAAGAACCCAAAGGGGGTAACAGAAAGTCAGACATGACTGAAATGACTGAACGTTAAAATGTTGTCTCTTTCCCTTTCTGTGTGCTACCACCCAATGCTCAGCCCTAGCCTCTCACATCAGAGGCACTTGTTAAATGCTTGTTCCTTGATGAATTAATGACCCACAATCCTGACAAGGCTTCACAGGGACCCCTTTAACCTCTGGAGCCTCTGAAGGGCTCCTAGATTCTATGGGAGGAGAGGATGTCTGCAGATGTCTTGGGAATTTCTATAGTAAATGGATGTCTTATTGAGATTTGAAGGCTTCCAGCCTCTTATCTCCTTAAACGGAAATCTCCGTTTGATGGGAAACTCTTCAGGATATTTGAGTGGGCCCCATGGAAGAGAGCCAATGAGCATGGAGAGCTCCAGGAAATTCTTGAGTCAACCGAGGTCCTTTCAAACAAAAGCCTTTTTCAAAACCAACCAAGCCAGGAGAGGGAAATGAACTCATAGTTTTTCCCACCCAGACCCCTGGATTCAATGGTTGGTACTTGGTGCTCTCCTTGGTAGGATTTCAAGAGTTTAAAGTACACCCATGGAAAAAACCTCCCCAGGTGCTCACTGATACTTGAAATTCCACATTCAAGGTTGTTTACCCCAACTACCCCATTCTCTCTTTGGATCCAGTGACCCTAAGGAGTAATCATTACTGGAACAGACTTGCAGAAAGGAACCAAGTCTTTCTGTAGGCTCCAGTAAGGAATTGATGAGCCCTTGATAAATATTGGTTGGATCTATCCTTCATCCACCCTTTGCGGTGACTGAGTTGATCAGATATTTTGAGGAAGGCAGATTGTGACAGAGAAAGCACTAGGTGAACTTTGAGGATGTTGGGAGAGGCGAAGGAGACTGAGGGCCCCCCAAAATGGAGGCTGTGGATTGAAAGACATCTCCTTCCTCATTTTACCTGAGGCCTGTGCTGGGGAAGGCATTCTGATGTGGTTTCCTGTCTGCCCTTTGAAGCACACCTTGCGACAACATTGTTCTTCTAAACATTTTCAAAATGATGCTAAAAGAGCATGGCAGAGTAAACTTCCGCCATCCTTAGTCCATCAACAAGCATTTATTAAGTGTATGTCCGGCTTGAGGTAGGTGAGTGGGTGGGTGCTATTATTATCCCAATTTTACAGATGGAGAAACTTTAAGCAACTTGCCCAGGGTCACAGAGTTTTTAAGTGTGTGGGGCTAGATTCGAACTCAGGTGTGTCTTGATATCTACCATGCCACTTTGCCTTCATGGGAGCCTCGCTGGAAGGCAGCTTAGAGGTGACTGAGCACAATGCCTTCATTTACAGATGGCGAAAGTGAAGTCCAGATAGATATTACATATGAACATATATGTCTATATATATATATACACAGAGATGTATGATATATGTATATGTACAAGATGCACATATACCATACATCCGATCACATGTATACATATATGCACATATATCACCTGTCACACAGTAGATACCATACATATACATTATATTAAACATAGCTTACACACACATTACACATAGCACATATATATGTATACACATCTGACAACAGTATACATAACTATAAAACATGTATGTAGCAAAACACACAAATGTCCATAAAATAGGTATCTATCACACATACATAAAGCTTACACAAATATTACACACACGCTCCTATATTGTATGTATATATTCCACATGTATTGGACATCTGACACATTATATGACCTCTTTTATGCACTATGCCTTTATTATAAAATACACAGAGGTATATATTGCCCATACCCCCATATTACATATATTATACATTACATTACACACATTACCCAAATTATATAGATATCTCGCATACATTAGACACACACAAAACACAGATATTACCTATACACGTAGCTTACATGTTATACATTATACGTGTTATATTACATATACACACCTTACACATATCTTTTAAAGTGACTTGTCCAGAGTCACACGGAGGTGCTTGGGGGTAGGATTTGAACTCAGGACCTGGGACTCTAAATCCAGTCCTCTACCCATCATATATAGCTATAACTATTCATTATGTATAGCTGGGGGTATGACGGGAAGGATAAGCCTCACGGAGGAGGTGGCCTTTGAGCAGAACGAAAAGACCTACGATCCTTTTTCCTAGGCTCGGGCCGCCACGTGGACGGCTGCTTTCCCCCTCCCCCTCCCCCTCCCCCCGCGCGAGCTCCCAGGGATGGGCGGGGCTAGTGACTTCGTTAAGGGGCGGGGCTCGGCCAGAGACACATCCGGGTCTTTCCAGTGAAGCCATAGGATCCTTAAAAAGCGGGCGGAACCTTTCCGCCGTCGCGTGTGGTACACTGCCCGGGGGGGAAGGGTTTGGGTGGCGCACCGCCGGGTGTTCACGCTCGTAGCGGTCCGCCTGCTGCCGCTGGGGTCGCCGAGGTGAAGCTGAGGAGGTGGGAGTAGCGGCAGAGACGGGAAGATATGGACGTGTTAGCCGAGGAGTTCGGGAACTTGACACCGGAGCAAGTGGCCGCTCCCATTCCCACGGTGGAGGTGAGTGAGGCGAAGGCGCCGGGACGCGAGTGTTGTTTGGGGGCGTTCCCTCCTGGGCTCCAGGGCTAGTCCGGGAATGTAGCTGGGGCTCTGCTCCGATGCCTACGGCGCACGCTCGGAGCTCTCCGCCCCGCCCTCTACCGGCGTTGGGGCTCTGGCTGCGCATGCTCCAACCTTGGCGCACGAGGTTTCTTCCCGGGGCTGTCAGTCCCCAGTCAGTTTCTTGGGAGCCGCTGGAGACGTCGGGCGCTGTCTCGCCCTGCTCCGTGGGATGGAGCTGCAGCTCCCACAGAATTGTCCTCCTGGACTTCCCCGCCTGAGGGTCATTCTACAAATAACGTATCAGTTCTGCTTTCTTTCCTTGCTTCATTATCACTTATCCTCCCCGAGTATTGGTCTTAAACAAGACATTGATCTTCATTTGCCTTCAACGGAAAATCCGTTTTATCTATCTTGGGGCTCTCAATAAGTCGATGACTGTTCTTATAGCGCCTCCCGTGTTAGGTCGTGGGAGAGAGACACAGTTTAGTTAAGGTTTCCTGCCCTAGGACCTGACCCGAGGTTTCACTGATAGGAAACTTCTGGATGAGAGAGCTCCCACTACCATGTTAGCTTGGCCCCTTCCCTGCAGCTTATAGTGTTTGAGAATTGAGCTTAAATGATTTTAAGGCCACAGTACTCAGGATCAGAGGCAGGACTCTTTGAATCCGGCCTTCTTTTATATCTATCCACTATACCATCCTCCTCAGTACGGAGATGCGATACATAAATAACTTAAACATGATGTGCCTAAGAGAAAAAAATATCGTTTGAGGTGGGTGGTGGGCAGTTGTTTCCCTACTTAGCTTCCCCAGGCTCGGGGAGTTCTCATTTAGAGAATTACGTTTAACGGATGACCAAGGAGCTCTTACTCTACATTTTTTACAGTCTCCTAGACTTCTTTCAGCTAGTATACCCTTGCTGATTGGATCCCATTGGGCCCATGTGTCACCACAGCCCTAGTTAGTGTGTATGTTGACTTTAATAGAGTACTATGAGAATGAATACAAAGGCATTTTTTAAACACTTATAAAGTGCCAAACACTATGCTAAGCCCTGAGGAGTCAAATACCATGACAGCTAACAGTAACTATGTTCCAGGCACTGTGGTAAGCACTTGACAAGTATCTCCTTTGATTCTCAAAACAGTGCTGGGAGGTAGATACTATTATTATCCCCATTTTACAGAGGAAGAAAGTTAAGTGGCTTGGCCAGGGTCACATAGCTAGGTAAGTGTCTGACATCAGATTTGAACTCAGGCCTTCTAACTCCAGGCCTAGCTCTATCCATTGAGCCACCTAGCTGCTTCCAAATACTAAAGCCAGAATGTGCTCACAGAGTTGATTTACAAAAGGTGCCTGGAAGTAGGGAACTAAGTAATGCATCGCTGGAGTCTGCTGAGCCAGTCGCTGGAGAGGGGGCAGTGTATGGTCAATGTCTTAGGGGGGGTAGGCTCTTGATAAGATTACTGAGTAGAGGGTTTTAGACCTGCTTTAATAAATCAGTTGTTGGAACATATATTGAGCCCCGAGATGTTTTCAATAAACTGCCTAGTGCCTCTCTCAACCTGTACTTGTACCATCTCACATTAGTCAGTCAACAGCCTGGTAAAAGAGAGACAAAGGACTGAACCGTGTCTTGTTCTTAAGACATCACATTTTACAAGGAAGGAGGATATGTACCCATTACAGTGGTAATGATGTTAATTAAATAGACCATGGCTGATGACTGATTAGGGGGCGGTGGGAGGGCTGCTCCATGACAGATACTTTCCAAGTTGCCATTATTAAATACCCTTTTGGTCTGCCCATTCACCAAGCTTCAAATCCACCCAACTCCTATTATATAGTTTATATCACGAGAAGCTTTGTTAGATGTTTTCCTAAACTCTAGGTAAGCTCTATGAACTTGCTCAGCTCTTCACTTTGAGCTAAGGAGTGAAGGAGGTTGCCCGGGTGTCAGAAGTGTCCTTGGCATGAATGAAGTCAGCATTCTCCACAATAGAGATGATCGTCTTTGGGAAGTGTGTGTCTCCCTATGTTATCCTTGTTTGATATTGATGCCAAGAGGTTCATGGAACAAATCTTCATTACTTTCTATCATCTCGCTGGAGGAGAGCTATCTTTATTTTGGAGAATCTCAATAATAATAGTGTTAAAAGCTAGCATTTTTATAGTGCATACTACTTGCTAGGCACTGCGCTTAGTGCTTTTTAAAAAAAAGAAAATCTCATTTGATCCTCACAACAAGAGGTAGGTGCTTTATTACCCCCATTTTACAGTTGAAGAAACTGTAAGAGGGTAAGTGACTTGCTCAAAGTCACGCAACTAGTGCAGTGTTAGAGGGCAGATTTGAACTGAGGACTTCCTGATTCTAGGCACAGCCTTCCATCCACTGGGCCACCTTTCTTGAGGAGAGGCTATATTTTGTTCTACTGAATCTACTATAATTAACAATAAGCACTGAGGGATCTTGTAATTTGCACATCTCATTCTCTCTCTCCACCTCTTGGCTATGGGCATTTTCTCTGGCTTGCCTGGCTTCTTCCAAGTTCCCGCCCAAACCCTGTCTTCTACAGGAAGCCTCTCCCAATCCCCCTTATTTCTAGTGCCTTCCCTCTCTTACTTCCTATTTGTCCTGTCTGCCAAACGGGACTGAAATCGTGCTGTAGAGGGCCAGTGAGTATGGGTCCAAACAGGCTTGTACCCTTCATCAGCTCCTGAAGGCATCCCTTTGTGGCACAGGAATTAATATAATCTCTGTGAGTCATCAGGAAAAGGGTAAAATAGATTTATTCCCCTTTAAAAAGGCAGAGAAGTGTGTAATACCTTTTAAAATAATTTCCATAAAAATAGTTAAAATGTACATCGTTTTGGTGCTTAAAGGAATAAGTTTCACATTTTTTGGAAAGGTCACTCATATGTACCTCCCTTCTCTGACAATGCCACAGGAGAAGGAAATGACTATTGTTACTTTAATAGTACTGACCTAGCTCTTGTATGGTTCAGTCGTTCTTATTTATAATAATGGCTAAAAATCTTTGACTAAATGGCATGTTTTATATAAATCCTAATTCTTACTGTTTTGGTTCACAGGAAAAATGGAGGTTGCTTCCAGCATTTCTAAAGGTCAGTGTTACACATTTAATATTCAGTCCCATATTCTTATATTAGAAAAGTCCATTTGATTTTCCTTTTTTTTTTTTTTTTTACAGTAAATCCTTGTCATTGGTATATTTTGACCAGTGCTGTGTGTCATGCCTGTTAAGAAATGGGGACCTAAGAAAGGAAGGAGGCCTGGATCCTGGCCCATAGGGGCTTGTGTTCTAGTTTGGGAGGCAGACCACATACATCAAGATAACTTAGCTTAACGTATTCTAAAGGCCAGATGAAAAATAGAGATAATGAGTGTCTGCCCCACAGATTTAGAGGATTAACAGTGTTGGAGGAACATCTGATGGAGGGCAGAAATTGAGATCTGGGCTTGAAAATAAGGGTTGAATTAGGTAGCTGGAGAGTTGGGGAAAAGGTAAGACTATACAAGACTGTCCCATTTGGGATGGAGCCAGTGTTGTTTATAGAGATATGGTGATGGGGTAGATGGAGATGAAGCAATGGTGGGCCTTCCTGAATTCTCAGACTCCTCCTTAGTGCTTCTCTCCCTACCTTGAGCATAACTGGCGTGGGGCTGTGGAGGCTTGTGGTGAAAGGCTGGGTGTCTTCAGATAGGCAGGTGCCACGCCCACAGTATTAATAAAGCCCTGCTTGGAGAAGAGAGCTCAGGGAGGGGAGTAATGATAGATAAGGTTCAGACATAAGCAGGGGCCAGGTTGTTGAAAGTCTTTGAGTTCCAGAAATTTAGGCTTTATCTCAGAGGTATCAGGGAGCCTTTGAATGCTTTGAGCTGGAAGTGATGTATGTAAATTGAGGTTTTCATCCTATTAGTCTGGTTGTGGTGTGTAAGATGGCCCAGAAAAAGAGAATGGAGGTAGAGAGACTGGCTGGAAGAGTAGCCAAGCACTTGGAGGAGGGCAGTGGAGGTGGAGTTGGAAGGAAAGGCCCTCTGCAAGAACTGTTTGGAAGGGATGGCTATGTCTCAGTGAAAGATTAGATGTGCTGGGAGCCTGCTAAGGTTTTGCCATGGAGGGTAAATGCTGGGAATACAGAGGCACCAGGAAGGTGGGCTTACCCTCAGGGAACTTAGATTCTGCTGCTGCTTTGAGGGGCAGGCAGATACTCCTCGCCTACTACTTGTCCAAGCCTTAGCTTCACTGGCTTCATTAAGCCCGAGCTCTCTGACCCATCGGGCCATAGTGAGCTGGGGGAGCTGCTCTTTGCCAAGTGGGAGACCAGTGAGGTGGACATCAACTGTCTGAAGTAGAGAAAGAGTGGGCTTAATGAACACAGGGTCAGCAATCCTTGGCCTCCTCCTGGCCGTGGACCAGCACAGGGTCTTCTTCTGTGGGCCTTTTATTGCTTCCAACTGGGTGATTTCTGGTGGTATAAAACACAGATTTTAGCCATGATGAGAGGTTTCTACTAAGCAAAATGTGGATCTTTTCCAAAAGTTTTGTCTTGAGGCAAGTTGACATCTTATGCTGGCCAAGGCTTAGTCTCAGATTTTGTTCTCTTGGTGCTGATCCTGGGACTTTTCTGATCCCTGTAGGTGAAAGGCCTTGTGAAGCAACATATCGATTCCTTCAATTATTTCATCAACGTAGAGGTGAGTGTGCCAAGTCTGAGGCCCAGAAACGGGGCATGAGAGTTACTTGCAAGACTAAGACTTCTTTCCATCTTGCCTGTAGATAAAGAAGATCATGAAAGCCAATGAAAAGGTCACCAGTGATGCTGACCCCATGTGGTACTTAAAGTAAGGAGAGGTTTGCTATTTTGTACAGAGTATGTTCTTTTAAGAAACATAGTAGCTCTTAACTAGGTTATGCCAACCGCCAAACAGCACAGCAGCCACGTCTTCTTTTAACCTTTAGTTCTCAAACTGAACTCTGTATTAAAAGAGGAGAAATATAGTTTGCTTGGACTTTGAAACCAATGGAAATCAGTCCAGTGCCCAGTAGAGTGTCTGCTAAGTAGGTAATATGATCATTATAGTGCAGCACTTCTACTTCCCATATTTTTATAGAAAGTTGTAAATTCATCCAAGAGGGACACCTTGATAATGTACCCTCGAAGTTATTTAAAGTTATTATGCTTTTTTTTTAACTCTTCCCTCCTCTTCTCTCCCAGAACAGTGCATTACACTTAACAGGAGTTAATATGTGTTTGTTGATGGGATGGATAAATACATTTGTGTAAATAAGAGAACCTCAGATTGAAGCTATCCCTTTAGATTTCAGATTTTAAGAGCCAACATATGATCCTGGTTGTTTTGGGTAAAGATAGACTGGTAGTTTTTTGAGTATACCAAATATAAGCATTGCTATTGGGTTTATTTGCTTTTCAGATATCTTAACATCTACGTGGGCCTCCCTGATGTTGAAGAAAGCTTTAATGTGACAAGGCCTGTGTCTCCTCACGAGGTAATTGGGGAACCTGATTTTTGGTGCCACTTTTCTTTTTAGTTACAGATATTCCTCCCACATTTTTGGAGGATAAACTTAGCTATCAATGTAAATTCAAATATATGAACACAGATAAAAGACAAAAACAAATAAATTGTAGGTTAAACCAATACATGTTGTTTATTTAAAGGGTTTTTTGCAGGGCAAAAGGATGAGGCCTATGATTTCTTAGGTCTAGGGAGCTCCCAGGGAGGAACTTCTGCCAATACAAAACTAAACTTTGGTAGTAACTTGGAGTTGTCTGAGGCGCTGAGGTGAGGGGCTCGCTCGGGGACCCAGAACCAGGCAGGACCTGCACCTAGGCTTGCCTGACCTGGAGGCTCTCTGCCCTCTGGACCACACTCACTGCCTCTCATTTGGAAAATGTGTGTACTAACTGTCACCAGGTGCTGGTGTTCAGTCATTTCAGTCGTGTCCATCTCTGTGACCCCATTTGGGGTTTTCTTGGCAAAGACACTGGAGTGGTTTTCCATTGCCTTCTCCAGCTCATTTTACAGATGAAACTGAGGCAAACAGGGTGAAGTGTCATGAGGTAGTCACAAAATCAGCTTCTTTGTTTCCATGTCTCCTGAATTTATGTTTTCCTCTCTAGGGATTGTTTTCCATGCCAGAATAATGATGAGGACAGTTCACATAGTGGTTTTAGGTTTGCTGAGTGCTGTGCAAATATCGTTTCCCCAGTTTTATAGATGGGAAAATGGAAGTGCAGAGAAATTGATGGATTAGCTCAAGGTCAGCCAACTAGTAAGTGTCTGAGGTGAGATTCGAACCCAGGTCTCCCGAGTCAGTCTAGGGCTCTTTCCCCTACTGCACATTGCTTCCTTTATCCACTTGGAGGGCCCAGCATGTGTCTGTCTCCAGGAAAGCCTTTTCTTTCTACTTGAGGCCGCATTTCCTTTCCTTGTTCTTGTGATTTGGGTGGCTTTTCACTATGTGCCTACGTGCCTCACACTATTACCTGATGCTTTTATTTGCATAAGTTAAGTACTTTAACTCACATTTACTTGGCACAACAGATAAGTGGGCAGTGAAGTTACTGTTTTCTTCCTTTTACAAATGAAGCAACTGAGTCTGAGTCTCGGAAGGGCTAAGTGACTTTTCCTGTGGTTTCACAGCTAGTTAGTGTTGGAACCAGGTCTAGACCCTCTGGGTCAGAGTTAGGCCATTTCCATGGTCCTACACTGCCTTTGATATTTATGTCTGTACAGAGCTTTGGGAGTGGACCTGTCTCCTTCATTCCAGTCCTTGGTTTATTCCCTCAACCCCCTCAGAGCTTCAGGTGACATTGGGTTATTTGGTCCATCATGTGATATAATGATTCATATTCAATCATTCATTGAAACCTGGGACCTGAAAATGGTGTCGCCCCCTCCCTCCCTCCCTCCCCCCCGCCCATTTGTCTCCCTTTGACACACTTAGACCCCATCCCTGGCTCCTGGCTCCTTCATTGCTCCCCTCACTTTCCTTGGCCTCCTCTCCTTTTTTCTTTTTTTAATTTTAAAAATTTATTTATTTATTTTTAGTTTGAACCATTCACTTCCATAAAGTTTTGAGATCCAAATTTCTCCCCATCCCTCCCCTCCTGCACCCCAAGACCCTCTGATACAGGTTCTCTGTATACATTCATATTAAACATATTTTTACATTAGTCACGTTGTAAAGAAGAATTAGAACCAATGAGAGAAACCACGAGAAAGAAGAAACAAAAAGAGAGCCCATGGCATGCTTCGATCTGCATTCAGACTCCACAGTTCTTTTTCTGGATGTGGTCAGCATTTTCTATTATGAATCCTTGGGAGTTGTCCTAGATCTTTGCATTGCTGAGAAGAGCTAAGTTTATCAAAGTCAGTCATTGCATAACGTGGCTGTTACTGTGTGCAATGTTCTCCTGGTTCTGCTCGCTTCACTCAGCATCAGTTCATATAGGTCTTTCGAGGTTTTCCCAAAGTCCACCTGCTCCTCATTTCTTATAGCACAATAGTATTCCATTACATTCATATTCCACAATTTGTTCAGCCATTCCCCAACTGATGGCCATCCCCTCAATTTTCAATTCTTGGCTATCACAAAAAGAGCTGCTCTAAATACTTTCGTACACGTGAGCTCTTTTCGTGTTTTTATGATCTCTTTGGGATATAGACCTAGAAGTGGTATTCCTGGGTCAAAGGGTAATTGGCCTCCTCTCCTTGACCTCCTGCCTATCACTTCTTAACCTTGCTTATCCCTGGGGTTGGTTCTTGCTCTTTTACGTCAAAGCCAGTGTCTGGATGACTTGCCCGGGCTCTGGGGTTAGGTTTGAGGGGAGCATTGGTCCCAGGTCTTTTTCTTCCACCTTCTCTGCTGTCCTTGCTTCATGTTGCCATCTCAGGGAAGTGGCAGTGGGGGAGGTGCCAGATGGCAGAGGTTGGGGAAATAGCTAGAGTCCTCCACTTTGGGCATCTCAGCAAGGAAAGGAAGGAGGAAGAAGAGGATGATGACTGGAGTGGGCATTAAGGCCCAAATTGCTCTCTGTGCTTGATTGGGGCAGATGGGAATAGCCTGGGAGTGCAGGGCCCAGGTCAGTGCTGGTGAAAGGACCTCAAGATGAGCTCAGCTAAGATATGTTGAGTTCTGAGGAAGCCAAGGGAGCTCCCATGGAGGGGTTAGTACTTGTCAAAAATGGAGGAAGGCAAAGGGGCAGGAACTTACAGAAGGTGAAAAAGGTACCGATTAGTCATTTGTAGGGATGCCCTGGGATGGTGAGAGAGAGTAGTGAGAGGGGTCAGCAGTGGCAAAGGGCAGGGCAGATCTGGGCTAAGATGGGCCTGTTTTAGGGGGATAGTGATATCAGTGCTATCTAATTCCCTGGGGGATAGAGGTGTGTGTGTGTGGGGGGGGGTGCGGTGTGGACTGTGAGGAAATTCTGTATAAGCCATAAAGCACATAAATGTGATTTATTCCTGAAAGCTATTCCCTCATCACCAGTGACCTCATTTCCACATCAGTTGTCTCTTTGCTTGTCTTCATTCCATTCTGTGGTTCTCTGGCATTTGACACTGACTGGTACATTCCTCTTCTTCCTCTCAGATGGCTTTGTTTTGTTCTCCTTTCTTTCTAATCCCATTTGCTAACTATGGAGCAACCATCCTTCTTCAAGGTTCTGTCTTTGGCTTTTTCTTTGCTCTCTACCCTGTCCCATGATGAAGCCATCTTGCTTCCTCATTTTAGACCCCTCTATGGCCCTGGTCTTTCATCAAGCTTTGGTCTCATATCTTGCTACCTCTGGGACATCCCTTAATGGGCCACTGTCACCTTAGACTCAGAGGATTCCCAATCGTCCCTTATCTCCCTTCCATGATCACCAGTGCTCCTTCCCCAGCTTTCTTCTGTCTGCCCTCGTCATTACCTTCCTCTCCATAGCCCATGTCTGTCTTTGACTCTTCCTTTTCCTTGCTCTGTTTCCAGCGAGTTACCCAGTCAGTCCAACAAATTCAGTAATTAAGCCTGGGCTACGTGCAGAGCCCTGGGTTAGGGCCAGAAGGTAGAGAGAAAGTGCAGCTGGTCCTGCCTTCCAGGAGGTCATGTTTTACAAAATCTCTCCATCTTATCTCTTGTCCATTTCTGCTTCTGAAATCCTTCTTTCACACCTGGATTATTCTGTGAGCTTCTTCCTCAGAGATCTCCCTGCCTTTGGTCTCTCCCTCCCTAGTCCATCTTGTATATCACCATATGACTAATATTCTAAAACATTAGTTATTTTGGATGTGGAGTCAGAGGCCCTACGTTCAACTTCTCCCTTGCCCATTTGCCATATACATGGCTTTTGGCAGATCACCTAGTTGTCGGGGCTAAGACCCTCCCAGTAAGAGATCTGTGATCCCATGACTCCTTTCTCATAAGGAATCGAATCTGGGGCAGTGAGATATAGCATCGGTCCTGCACCCAGGGGTGCCAGAGCCAGCAGGAAGCAGGCCGAGTGAATTTTGCTGGGTACCTTGAGACAAAGCTGGCTGTCATCACTCTGTGCATTTGTGTATATGGATAAAGGAATGGGAGAGCCACGCAAAGCTATCGTCTGCTTCATCTGTGTTATGTCTTCATTCCCAGCAGAATTTAAGCTTCTTGAGGGCAGAGGCTCATTTTTCTCTTTGGATAAGCACGGGCCTCACACTGAATGTTTGTGGAACGGAATTGAGTATCACCTCCCTCGTGGGAAACCTCTGGGGTCCCTGGGTGGTCTCCAGGGTAAGGCCTCTCACTGCCGACCCTCTGTGATCTGGTCTAGGCCTGTCTCCTGTTATTCTTTACTGTGACTCCCACTCCAGCCAAACTGTCCTTTTCCCTTCTCTTTGAACACATGCCGTTTGAATTCTTAGTTCCAAGCTTTGGCTTCATGGGCCTATAGTTATAGCTTGCGTTTGTGTAGAATTACAGGTAACATAATACTTTCCTCATAAACCCGTAAAGTGCAGAGAGAGTATTTCTGTCTTATTTGATAGGCCAAAGTCACATGACTAGGAAGTATTTGTTCCAGGGCTTGAGGCCAGACCTTCTGCTAAGGACTGCTAAGTCCCATGGTTTGTCTGATCTTTCTTTTTTAAAGATTGGATCTCCCCATCTTGCCCAGCCTAGGAATTCAGGGACTACTCAGGGGGCAGAAGCCTTGCCTTGCTTCCCAGCCTGGATGACCTGGTGCCCTTTCTGGGTGCTTACCATGTTGATGCAGCCCCCTGATTTAGCCTAGGCTGCTGCAGCTCCGAGCTCCAGAGCCTCCCTGGTACCAAGGCATCCAGCAGCCACAACCCCGGGTTGTCTCCATCATGCTGCCCCTCCCATTGCAGAGGGCCCAGCACATAGCCATCTCTTCACACCCTTTTTGTATCAGCTTGGCTCATGGTGATGTGACCATTCCATGCATTTCTCTGCTGTTCTCTGCCTCCCATTCTGGCTCTTAAGGGCAGACTGTCTTACATTGGAACCAAACTTTTCCTGTGGAAAGGCTTCAAGGAATTAACATTGTACAGGATCTCCTGCTGAATTTTTCCTGGTAGTTTTTTCCGATTCTCATGTACATGTCTCATTATTAGAGCTAAAAGGGACACTTGAGAAGTCATGGAGTCCTGCGACCTACTTTGACTCTCTTCAGTTTCCTGTGGTCAGCGATGATGTGTTAAACTGATTTTGTGTACCCATTAATGCCTGGGTGCAAGCTAAGTAAGTCACGAGTTTGAAAATGGTTGTTGGCTGGGGACAGCTCCTGTTCTTCCCCTAAAAGTTCTCCACCTAGTGGTTCTGTCTGTGAGGTGCCTCAGACTGAAAATGATTTACTGCCCTTATTTCTGGTTTGCAGCAAAAAAAGTTAAACTATCCAGCAGGGGAAGGAGATCCTGAAAATGCTATTAAATAGCCAAAGGGCATTAGATCATGACATTTATTGAACCCAGCAGCATAAGCAGCTAACTAGGACCACATTTAAGATAAAGAGTTTAGATTTAAAAATGACATTATTTAAAAACCTGTTCTTGGAGCTGTTACCAACTGTTTATCAGCTCTCTGCTGTGTCTTGGTACTTTGCTGGGGTGTTTTAATGCAGCCAGAGACACATAGAACGCGATCCTTGTTCCCTCTCTAATAATCTGGTTATGGAAACAGTGAAAACACGTGAAGCAGAGTGCTTTATGGCCCACTTCTTTGGCATGGACTGTAATTTCACTTGGTTCAAAGACAGAACCCTGTGGGTTGGAGTGTTTGGAGAAAGCTGAGTCTGCATCTGTTACGAGGATGTGGGATTCTCAGCTTCATGAGATGGACAGGCTTGTTTCTTGGTTGTCTTATCTGGAACTTCTGCCAGGCTATGTGATGTTATTGTAGACTCCTAGCATGGTGTATTCAATAGGACGACTGCTTTCTCTCTTCTTTATCCCACAATTCAGTTCTTGATTATTTGGCCTCTCGTGAGTCCCCGTATTTCCCAGCATTGCTAAATGAATCATATTCTATGACTTCAATTTGCAAACAACATGTTAGAGTAGGAAGACCTATAGGGTAATGGGTGGGAAAGCCATCTTCGATGGGTTTAGTGGTGCCCACCATCACTACAGAGGGTTGCAAAGAAAAACCAGCAGGCTTCTGGTTTTCTGCTCCATTGTTGGGCTGCCAGGGCCCAGCTGTGCTGTGGGGATGGTGTTCACTGGACTTGTTCTAACTTCAGGGTCAGGGTAAGAGCAAGGCAGCAGGTCAGCGGGTTAGCATGGGATTGATGCAAATAAATGAAATGCGAGTTCCCTTCTTGTAGTAGAGAGGCTCTGGACACAAGGTGCCACAATCGGGCCTTCCCTTCACTGAGAGAGTCTGTGATGCAGGTCTCTGCCTTTCTGTTGCAGTGCCGTTTGCGAGACATGACATACTCAGCTCCCATTACGGTGGATATCGAGTATACCCGGGGCAGCCAGAGGATTATTCGGAATGCTTTACCCATTGGCAGGTGAGAAAAGTGAAAGAGAGAGAGAGAGAGAGAGAGGGAGAGTGTGTGTGTGTGTGTGTGTGTGTGCGCGCGCACACACACATTTCCTGTGGTTCTAAATTTGAAATGACAGGTGGAAAGTTAACAAAGATTCTTTCTTCTAACCTGTTCTTGGCATTAACGAGGTAACACAAGCCTTTTGAGAACATTTCCTGAGGCTAGCCTTCTTGCCAGAAGACTGCTTTATGTTGTTTTTTTTTTGCTATGAGCTTTTCCTTACTCTCCTAATGTAGTTCTTAGCTGTCAGGTAGCCTGGTGCCTCAAGCTAGGTTATTTAGAAGCCAGGGTAGGGAAGCTCCTGTTACCACCATCATCATCGTTCTCTTTATAGGCTTTCTTCCTCAAGCTAGGAACGTCCAGGAGCTCTTCTGCAGGATGTCAGTGGAAATAGGGAAGAGTCAGCTTTGGTCATGGCGCTGGGTTCTTAGGTTGGCCCTCCTGTTTCCCATTCCAGTGCTTTGGGTGGTATTTGGAGAGATGTGCATATAATTACCCTGAGAGAGAAGGGTTGGATTTTCCTTGTTCTCCACCCCATTTTATGACAAATTTTACAATAAAAAGAACAGACTTAGTCGGAAGTGCTTTTTGGAACTGAAGTGAGAGCTTGGCTGCGTCTGGTACATGCCAAGGACATCTCTGTCTTTCTGGGTGACTTTGCCCCTCGCCAATGGTGATCCAGGCAGAACGCTTCTGAAAACAGGGAGGAGACAGCGGAGTTGGCGACTGAAAGCCAGGAAAGCCCATTGGGAAGGGGAGGGTAGGTGCCAGTATGGTGAGGAGAGCTGCTGCTCTGCCATTTGGTCTGTGCACCTGACTTACTCTCCTCAGGACTTTACCTCTTCGATACTATACCCAGGTGGCACTTAATAAATGCTTGTCAAATGGCTGACATAGGCCGAACTGTTCTTTAGGCACATGAGAGTCTCTTGATGGCGCCCCTAGACAAACAGCATTTCCTTGCAACGTTTGATGTCCCTTGGATTAAAATGATCATGTATGTGGGAGGTGGTCAGTTTGACCCAGGCAATTTATGGGACTGTTCTTTGATATAAGATACAAGGACAAGAAAATGTTTCCAGCAGTCCTGGCTTGTTGGCTGTGGTGTCAGCAAGTAAGAGTAGCTGTGCCCCAAATTGGGCCTATCCATGTGCTGTGAGAAGCATCCTAAGGGGGAGTGAGCTCAGGACTGGCTTCCCCAAAGGCCAGAACCACAGCTAAGATGATTGTTATATGTATTTCCGTGTTAATCAGGGAATGGGTAACGATAGAGAACTTTGGGTTGTATTTTTGTGTGTGTGTGTTTTTTTTTTTTATATCTGGTCTGCCTTTCTTTGTGCAAAGAATCCTATTTTTTGGGGTGGAGTTGGAATCTCTTTGTGGGATAATACTCCTTGCTTATGTAGATATTACTTTCCCCTTCTCCCCCCAGCAATCCAGGAAAATGAGAAAACAGAATTAAGGCAGAAGCTGTATTCACTTTAGCTGAAGACTTTTGCAAATATTCTGGGCCTATTTCAGGATATTTCAATAAATACTTAATTGCACTATTTCAGAAAACATTGAATATTTGACACACTCTTCTGAAGAGAGTAAAGCCTGTATTATGGATTAGAACAAAGAGAGAAAGGATTTTCATTTCTGTTTTGATGAAGGGCATCTTGGAATTTTTAAATAGTGATTTTGAAGTTGTTTAAGAAGTTGATTTTTTATTTGGTCTCAATCTCATGGTCATTTGTCTTTGAGAATTATTGTATTTTGCAAATAATCCATATGTGGTGTGATAGTCTTTTCTTTTCTGAAAATAGAATGCCCATTATGCTTCGGAGCTCGAACTGTGTCCTCACGGGGAAAACTCCGGCCGAGTTTGCCAAACTCAACGAATGCCCCTTAGATCCAGGTATGGTGTCATTCCCTGCTTTGCCTCCCACCCCCCCCATTGCTATTCCAATTTTTTCTTTTCTTTTAAAATAATTTTTATTGATATCTCTTGTTATATTACATCACCACTCCACATAACAAATACTGTTTTTTAATGACAGAAAAGATAAGAAAAGGAAGAGGAAACAATTAATAAAACTAATTAATACATCAGAGAAGTCTGAAAATATGTACAGCAATAGTTGAATCCTGCCTCTGCAAAGGGGTGGGATAGGAATGAGAGAGAGAGAGAGAGAGTGTGTGTGTGTGTGTGTGTGTGTGTGTGTGTGTGTGAGAGAGAGAGTGTGTGAGTGTGTATGTTTGTGTTTGTGGGGGGGCGGCAAGAAGGGTTGTTCTTTCCATCTGCGTTGTTGTCGCCATTGTGTTTGCTGTTTTCTTGGCTCTGCTTACTTCATCCTGCATTGATTCAGGGAGATCTTTCTACATTCCGAGCACTCATCATTTCTTATTGCCAATAAGATTACAAGACATTCTTATAGCTCAGTTTTGTTCAGCCATTCCCCAATTGAAGGGCATTCCAGTTTCTGTTTCCTGTTTCCAGTTCTTTGCAAGTGCTGTTATAAATAGTTTGGTATCCAGGACCTCCTTGGTGTATGTGCCCAGTGGAGTCTGTGGGTCCCAGGGCGTGGATATTTCAGTCACTTTATTTGCATAATTCCAAATTCCTTTCCAAAACGGTTGTACTGGTCCTTAGCTCCACCAGCAGTGCATTAGTGTGCCTGTCTTCTCACACACCTTCCAGCGTTGCCCATTCCCCCCTTTTGTCGTCTTTGCCAATTTGCAGGAGTGTGAGATGTTGTCCAGCTTTCAAAAAAGTGTAATGTATTTTCTGCAAGAACCTCAAACCTGAAGCTTTCCAGTTTACCGTACACTATTAATCTCCATATGTCACTTATTGAGTGATATTATATACATCCACCATATTTTGAAGATTGGCCCAGTATGTATTTACTCTTTTAGCACAAAAATCTTAACGGCTTGATCTGCAGTTTTTTTTCCTTTGTGAGTACAATTTTAGTGACCCAGATGTTTATTCTCAGTCCCTTTTCTTTATCTTTTGGTGTGCTTAGACAAAACAAAAAGCAATCCCACAAAAAGCATTTTTTTCTTAGCGTAGATTGAAAAAATGTTAAATAGATGGACTAGAAACCATTTCAAAATACAGCTGAGATGAAGAAAGGTGTTGACATTCTCTAAAGGGACATGGTGTTAAGATTCTATGTCCTTTTCAGGGGAGGTGGTGGTGTTTGGTTTTTTAATGTCTCAGACTCAACATTTTTAGACTTTCTCTTAATTCATTTAGCCCTTTTTAATTGATTAATCTTCTTTCTATGATTGCCTTCATCTTGTTCCTATTTGGATGCATTGATGCAGAATCCCCAAAGATGTTGGCAGGAAATGCTGTTGAGTAGGTGTCATTAGGTCAGAACTCTAGTGACATCATGATGTCGAAGGTGAATATGGCATTAAATCCCATCAGGGAGCACCGTCTTGTTCTGCTCTGAAAAGTGCTGGACGATTGAGTGGGGAGCTGGTTGTCTTTGCTGTTACTCTTCCTAGAGCTGCTGCTCAGAAAGCCGGCTCCAGTGCATCTGGGCCCTGATGTGTGTGTGACCCTGAGGGGGTGTCTGAGCAAGCTCAGTCCTCAGTCATGGTGGCATATCCGCCAGGTCTCTGCTGTGTACCATGCTGACACGTTGACCATCGTTGATGAGGTGACTTGGACACACAGTGTAGCCAACAGATGGACCTCGGAGCGCTCGGCCTCTCCTGTCTAGACAGCGCCTTTGTGAGGGGGACGAACAGAGGGGTTAACCTTGTCTTTTTGGAGCAGGTGGATACTTCATCGTCAAAGGAGTGGAGAAGGTCATTTTAATTCAAGAGCAGTTATCAAAAAACAGAATCATTGTGGAAGCTGACAGAAAAGGCACTGTTGGGGCCTCCGTCACGAGGTAAGGAAAGTCTTCAGAGTCTTCCCACTTTCTAGGAAACATTGGTGATCCTTCCTTATAGATTGTGTTCATTAGAATATCCATGTTTGGTTTAGATGTAGCCCATACTTCCTGGATGTTATGCAGTGAAAAGAGTGGCATCTAGTTGGCTCAGTGGATGGAATGCAGGCCTCGAGTCAGGAAGACTCATCCTCGTGAGTTCAAATCTGACTTCAGACACTTTCTAGCTGTGTGACCTTGAGCAAGTCACCTCACTCTGCTTTCCTCAGTTTTCTCTGATGTAAAATGAGCTGGAGAAGGAAATGGCAAACTGCTCTAGTATCTCTGCCAAGAAAACCTCAGATGGGGTCGTGGAGAATTGGACCCAATTGAAAAACTACCGAACAACAACAGAAATACCATACAAAGAATACAGATGTTTGTCTCTATTTGCTCTGCATCAGAATTTATCATCAGGGATCACAGTATAAAATTGAATTCATTTAAAGGTATATGAGATGTGGTGTGAAAGGCCATAGAGCTTTGATGGTTTAGGGCATGCACACTTAGGGACCAGCTCATGTTGGAGGGACCTAGAAGATTTTAGAAAACATAAATATTGATTAGAGGAGGGACTTTCTGACTGACGGGCTCAGGACTTGAATCTCTGTGCCTCCTGCTGGCTCCTGTGCCCTTTGGCCTTTCCTTGACTAAAGACTGGAGGTGTTTGCTTTGCCAGCGTTTTAAACATGCAGATTTAGAACCTGGTGTGTTGTTAGTCATTTGCGATTCAGCAGAGTGTTTTCAAAAGAGCGCTGTTGGATTTGGGTTCAGAAGATGAGTTCTCATCTTGCCTTTGCCATTCTGCTTAGTCAGGGCAAGTAATTTTCTCTGTTTGGGCCTTGGCCTCCCTGTTTGTAAAATAAAGGGATTGAGCTGGAGAATCACCCAGATCTTTGTAGCCCTAAATCTGGGAGTCCTAGCTTTAGTCAGCACCCATTTGTGAAGATTTTGGGGGGCTCTCACCACAGGTCTTTCATTTCTGGGCAGGTCAGGCCTAAATCGTGGTGCTTAAGTGGTGTGAGTAGAAGAGAAGTTAGGCAGAAGATGCCCCAGAACTGCTCCAGCCAAAGTAAAGAGCAGTGGGTAAATGTAGGAAGTACTTGGAGAATGTCTGGGAGTGTGGGGATCAGGGGAAGAAGCTAAGATTTACTAGATGGAGGAGGTGACACCTGGAAGTTACCCCACGCTCTCTTGTTCTCTACCGTTACGTCTAGCTACTAACATGAACGTTTTCCAAGATACACAAATGGAGTGATTTCTCCTAGGCATGAGTGCATTTTAATACCTTGTTTCCTTGCAGTTCAACCCATGAGAAGAAAAGCAGGACCAACATTGCTGTGAAGCAGGGCCGGTTTTACCTACGACACAACACCTTGTCTGAAGACATTCCCATCGTGATCATCTTTAAGGTAGAATAGAGATTGTCTCATTGAAAGCCTCCCCTGTGGTTCTCCCTCCCCACAGGCTGTGCCTGCTGCATGAAGCTTCCTCCTTGGTGTGGTTAGCAGTTCTCATGGCCTCCCTTTCTGTCCACCCAAGGCAAACAGCACCCTCGGAGTTGGAGCTGAGGAGAGCCAGGCTCTCTCCTGGTGTGGTGATGGGGAAAGTCACACTCGGCATCAACAATGAGGCATGTTAGCCCTGGTGTGAAGGGTGGCCTGTTGAGCTGAGTCTGAAAGAGCAGATTATTCTCTGGTGGGCCAGGGCCCTGTGTCCCAGGGCATGGGTTTAGTGGGATTCAGGCTTCAGGGAGGTATGGGGCAGGGGCAGTGCCCAGTGAAAAAATAGTTTTTCTTAAAGTTTGTTTGTAAATGAGTTTTTGGAACATGGGGATATGCTTTCCCTTGGATGTGACCTGATGAGAATCTTAGTGTCTGTCCTGCTTTAGGGATAGGGATAGGAATGGGATCCATGATTTCTCAGTGTAGAGAAGTCTTGGATGAGAAAACTGTGTCTGAGATCCAGGCAGGGTGTGCAGAATGCTCTCCTTGTTGTGTCCTTGGGAGGTAGCTAAGTGTTAGTTCTGTTTGACTGAAGAGGAAGCTGAGGCCTGATGAGGGGCCTACCAGGGTCGGTAAGTGTCAGAGCTGGGCTGCAAGGCCAGGGCCCTTTCCTGCCAGCATCTCCTCCCTACTGTTGTCTCTGCCTTATCAACAAAGGGTGGCAACTTCCTAGTAGCCCCCAAATCCTTTAGCTTCATAGGTACTGGAGTCCATGAACTTGTATCGTGGCCAAAAAAAGAGCACCACACATTTCTAATTTAAAATGCAAAAGAGAAAACGAAGCTGTTTAGAAGATGTGGGGTTTGACCTGTGTGGCCAGTGTGTTACAGAACCCAAGCCCTCCATCCTTGTATATGTTGTTTCCCAAGGCGCTTTGACAAAGGCTTTATCCCCTGGTACTGAGTGTCACCCTCCTTGGACCTCTGACTGGCCTCCTTGGAAGCACCTGCCCGAGTTCAGGCTTTGTGGCCTTGCCTCTGAAACTCTGTACCAGGAC
The DNA here is from genome assembly GCF_011100635.1 of Trichosurus vulpecula. Classification (NCBI taxonomy): domain Eukaryota; kingdom Metazoa; phylum Chordata; class Mammalia; order Diprotodontia; family Phalangeridae; genus Trichosurus; species Trichosurus vulpecula. The sequence continues at coordinate 290,094,440 of NC_050577.1, forward strand.
AGCAGCAGGGGAGGACTGTAGCATGTGAGCAACTAAATAAGGAGGGGAAAAGGAGAAAAGAAATGGAGATGGGCTCCTTGAGCGCTGGTGCTTGAGGGAGAACAGCTGAAGGAAGCTGAGGAGGGAGGTGGGTTTCTTAATTGAAATCCTGGGTCACGGGCTCTCAAGGTTGATTGCACTGGTTCCTATCTCTGATTTCGTTTTGAAATTTGTGGCTTGCCTTTCCCTTGCTACCAGTGTATCACTAACACTACTCTCGCTTTTATCAGCCACAATTAAGGTTATTTTTTGGCCCACAAATGGAACAAAGAAAGGAAGACAGAGGGAAGAAAGGGAGAGGATTAACAGGGATTTGCCTATATGAGAAAAAGAGAATGCCTGAGGTGGAAGTAACTGAACTGTGAATGGTGAGAGAAGGGGGGGTGGGGGATAGCATGGGCTGTGTGTAACTGATCCTCTGGAGAAGGAAGAAAGGAGGTCAAAGAAAGGAGATTGGGCTCTGAGCTGGCCATCGGGGAGAGTTGGCTTGGGAGAGGGGCTGCACCTTGGGGTGGAGAAGCAGCATCTACTCTTCCCATGACTCCATTCTTCATCCAAAGTGCTGTCTGTATGATGAAAGTTAGCGAATGGAAATTTCTTGTCTCCTTGGTTCTGACTTACTGTTCTTGCCTCTAAGTCAGGGTTTGTTAACCTCGGGTCTGTGGATTTGGGATTTTTTTTTTTACATTTTGGTAACTGTATTTCAATATAATTGGCTTTCTTTGTTAATCGTATGTATTTTATTTTATGCATTTAAAAACATTTTGAGAAGTCCATAGACTCTACCAGACTTCCAAAAGCATCCATGACACAGAGATTAATAATCCTTGCTTTGCTGCTACCTTGGAAAAGCACTTCAAGGCATTTTGGTTGGTCAAAACAAAATTGGAACTAAAAATTTTTTCCTCCGTTAAAAATTCAGTGCTCAGAGGCTATGGGGTGTCGTTATTTAGGACAGAATATTGTGATTGTCTTTTTCATGTGTCCACTGTGGGGAGAACAAGGAAATGTACTCAGGATGTATCATGAGGGCATTATGTTACAAAGAATTTCCTGGGAGGACAAATTGGGAAAATGGGTCAGTGAACTCAGATGACCGTGAATAGTTCTCCCTTGGAAGAAAATCTGTCCTGCTTCTATGAGCTTGTTTTAGAAAGCTGTAAGCAGGCCCTAGAGTTAGGCTCCGGTCTTGGCTCTCTGACTAGTAATCCTAACCCTCTAGGTAGTAATACCTCTGTAGACCTTGGGGAGTGTCCTTGTGATGAGGAGCAAGTAAAGGAGTATGTGCAGAAGTCCTTTGTAAACTGTAGGACCCGATCACAGACCTTGGAAATGTCCATGTTTGACTACTTAATAGAAATTTAAGAAACTTCATTTCCGCAAAGCTTCCCCCATTTCAGCAAGACTAACCACAATTTTATGTCTCCCTTCTCAGTGTATGTTTCTCAAAGCCAGCATAGCCTGACTTTTCCTTAAAACTCAGTGAAATTCTGTAACTAATCTGGTGCAGTTTGATGTCCAGGAGAGGGCACCACATGCTCACACATCAGACCCATTCCATTGATGGGTGTAGACAGAAAGAAATTAAAGTGAGCGTGTGTATGTGTACATACATTCTTATTTTTAAAATAAGTTTTTATTGATAACTTTTGTTTTTACATTGCTTGCATTTCCCCCTTGTATCCCCGCATCTGGTATTAATGTGCGTAACTGACACCAATATCGATCAGGTACCATAGTTTTCCCCCTATAAAATGAAACATTTGTGTCACAGGTATGCACCTTTTCATGGCTGGGATTTAACATTTTAAGGATGTCATTGCACATCTATAGAGTCACACATGGGAAGAAAAAGGTCCAGGTAAAATTTGAGCTAAAGCAGCTCTATTCCTTCTGAAGAGACCCCCTGCACAAGGCAGGCTAGTGAATTACCAGGTCTTTAGGTGCATTGGTATACGATAACTTTGTTTCTCATTCCTCAAGGGGGCTAGCTTAATCTTAAATAATTATGCAGCTCTGGATCCAAAAATATTTGGAAGTGACCCGAGTTGTGGAAGCTGGTGCCTAAACTAAAAGAATCCTCCTTTTTCTCCATAGCAGACATGAGTAGAAGCTGTTCCAACTTCTTGGGGGTCCCAGAGCATTTGTTAGAGTTCAGTTAAAAAGACCTACGTGAAGTCCGCTACAGTTTACTAGGCCAAGTACCTCATCATAGGGCATTCAGGATAGAAAGGCCCTTAGAGATCACCCAGTCCCACGTCCTCATCATATAGATGTGGAAATGGAGGACTGGTTGGGCAGTGGTTGTAGGGCAAGCTCTTAGACTCTCCTTTCAATTGCTACCAGATACAGGATGGAGAAGACACCAACGAAACATAAGCTTGAAAGAGATATGAGAGATTTCTTTATGATCCTTTCCCTGTTGAGTGAGTCTGAGGTCAGCAGGTTGTTTCAACAGTTTACTGAAAGGGATAGAATGAGAGAATCCTTGGTGCTGCATGTGTATGCCTGACCAAGCTTTGAGTCCTAAATCAGCTGTGACTTGAGTCATGACTAAGTTCTCATCCAGAAATCTTTTCGATGTTCCCTTTGTGTGCTCAGCATTTGTACTGTGACGTCTCTAATCTTCAGGGTTTTTTGATGTAGTAGAATAAATTTGAAGTTTAGAGAAACCTTTCTGGTAGTAAAATTAGGGCCCATTTTTAGTTTTCAAAGGAAAACATCTTATTACAAATGATAACAGAGTACAGGTCTTGTTTTGTTTTTGCAGTGACAGATTCAGAGTAATCAATTTTAAAAGAAGACTGAGATCCCTGTTTCTAAGGAACAGGAAAATGGGGACCTTTTACCCTTCATCTATTTAATATTTGTCAAGTCACTGCTATCAATTTGCATATTATCCTTTTCTTTTTAGGGCTGCCTCCTTTGTGGCTACCATGCAGAAAGGGAGCTCCCTAGTGACCTTGTTGTAACAGTGCTAGCACTTTTTGAAATTTTCTTTCAGATCAACGAAGGTATATAAATACATAGAATTATTGCATTGGTTTTCTACTAAGGGTTTATTTAATTGCTTTATGTGCACTTGTATGTTCACCTTGGCATGGTCAAATTGAACAGTTGAGGAAATGAATTGATTTTTTTAAAGATGAATCACAAATTGTCATCCCTTATTTTTCTTACAGTAAATCCCCAGGTTGTGTGCAAGCTTTTGTTGATAATAGGGTGGTAATGCCGAGTCTTCATCTGTCTGTTATTGCATGAGTTTTTAACTCATTAGTGAGGCAAAATGATTTGAGGTATCTGGAGTACAAAGGGTCCCACATAAAACTAGTTTTTAGATGTCTAAATTATGTCTGCAAGGTAAAATAGTTGGGCATGTTCCTGAAGTTTCCATAGCAATCCTCTCCGTTTATTTGTAACTCTCACTCAATTGATAGCTAACTAGGTTGTAAAGCAGGACTTTGGCCTTTGGAGTTGGTTATCATCATTGTAGTTTGATGACCAAGTGGAGGAAGTGTTTAGTTCTTTTGGGCATTAACTCTGTTTTCTGAACATGTGGTGTCATTTATCAAACACCCTGCACATCTTGGCCTGAAATCTTACAAATGCCTGGAAGGACTGAGATGTCCTCATGAAAGAGTGGTTTGGTCCAAAACCAGGAGGAGGGGAAGAGAGGCTTATGGCCCATAAGGAAGGACTTCTTCACTAAAGTTAAACACTGGGACGTGCTGTCAACGACGCCAAAGGGATTTCTGCCTCTAGCCGTTTAAAATTTTTTTCTTTATTGATGTTTTCTGTTTCTTACATCACCATGGTATTTCATGTGTATCCTTTCTCCTCCTTTTCCTCTTCCCTCTCCATATGACAAATAGCATTTTTTTGCGGGGGGGGGGGGGAGGAGTTAGACAACTGATCAGTACATTGAGAAAGTCTGAAAGTACGTGCATACTTGTGCACCTCCTACCTCCACAAAGAAGTAGTTTGGGGGTGTCTTCTCCTGTCTCTTCATTTGACTTCCATTTGACCTTTGTAATTTTGTTACATTTGCTTTTAGTCGTTTGGTGTCTTGTTGTTCTTCCCACTTAAATTGGTGTTAGGGTGTGTATTGTGCTCTTGGCTTTGCTTACTTCAGTTTGCATCAGTTCGTAAAAGCTTTCCATGCTTCTCTGTATTCACAGCATCATTTCTTACAGCACAATATTGCCTCTAACCATTTAAAGAACAAGATCTCTTTCTTGGAAGGCTCAAGTCAAGTGCGTGTGTGTGTGTGTGTGTGTGTGTGTGTGTGTGTGTGTGTGCAAACACTAGTTTCCTGTTAATATGATCTTCATCAATTGGCCAGTAATTTGATGTAATAATCATTCCAAATCATCATTGGAATTCTCCCTCTAAATGAAAACAGATGTAAAGAAGTTAGGCTTTTATAGTAATCTTGGGGAAAAAAGTGATGTGGACTAGTGTGGTTATAGTATGAGTGAAAAGGAATTGACAGTTGGGAGGAAGCTGATGAAGCTATTAGACATGGTATGGTACAGCATCCCCTCAATGAGATTTACAGGCATCTGAAAGATATCAGCCTGGCCATCCATAGTGGAAAACCCAAGTGGATGGAAGAACACCCATTATCCCCATTGTAATATGCCACTGTAGGAGCTGCCCACTGAGTTGGTCAGTCACTAGTATATCTTGGATTGAATCTGTAGGTAGATGGTGAGCCAAAATTGAGTAAGAGAAGAGCTTGTGCTGGCTTGCATTTGTGAAATGGTTGTTTCAGAGATCTTAAGATCCTGTCTGCATAAAAACCTGTTTTTTTTCTCCAAACACCAATTTTATACCAGTGGTGCACTGTGGTTGCAGATTTTGAAACATACATCTCAGAAGAATTGTCAGTTAGCCAAAAGACCGTAGAAAGACATGTAGCAGGTATAAGGAGCTTATGGCAAAACTCTAAAGATAATATGCATATGCATCATGGTGTGAAAGACTATGAATAATTGGAAAACAAGATGGGCTGATCATATAGCAAGAGGGAGGGATAATGGACAGCCCAGACCCTGTACTGGTATCCATATGGTATGAAAAGAATGAATAAAAGATCTCTGGTGTGTTAGGTAGATAGTCCTGTGGAGGATGTATAGAAGCACATTACTGATAATTATAGACGATAAGAAGGCTTGGAGGGGCTGCTGTCTCTGCCAGTGGAGGGAGAAGTACCTCATGGAAGAATGGAAGAAGAGAGCCTGAAACTTAGAGACTTAACTGGACCAGATAGCTCTTTAAAGACCATTACAACTTTGATTGTAATGAAGATGCTTAATTCCTATTAGATTGACTCTTGACTGGAACTCAGCTCTTCCTAACTCTGACACCTAGTCTCAATTTCCATTATGTCAGGGCTACACGTGTATTGATACAGTTCTGATTCTGCTGATTTTATTTTTTGTCTCTTTATGTAGGCCTTTGTGTTCTTGTATGCTTAATATTTAGAATTTTATGGCATTATAATATTCATTACATTAATAATCTATAACTGATTTAGCCATTCTTCAGTTTTGGACATACAGATTATTTCTAAATTTTTTGCTATTACTAGTAGAACAACTATGACTATTTTTGTACATTTAGGTCCCTTTTTTCTTCTTTTATTGTTTTTGGGGTAAAGTCCCATCAGAATACCTTCACTGGTTTGTAGAGCTAGTTGGGTAGAGTGGAGAGGACTAGATTTAGCTTCAGGAAGATCTGGGTTCAAATCCCACCTCAGATATTTGCAAGCTGTGTGACCCTAGGCAAGCCACTTAGTCCCTTTTGCCTCAGTTTCCTTATGTAAAAAGGTGAGTCAGGAATAATATCTCAGTAGGCAGGTGTGAAGATCAAATGACATTTACAGTTTGAAGATCTTTTCTTGTGATTTGCTACCAGCTCCTATTTCCTTTTTGTATATAGTCGGTTCATGTCCTTTGACCACTGCTCATTTGGAGGAGATGGTATGTGCAACATACTAGTTTTACACTTTTAGAGCTGTCATATTAAAATCTGTTCTCCAAGGTTGTGAGCTTTCTCCTTAGGAACTTTGCTGTGGAATTACTAGGTTCTCTTCCTGCCCAGCCCCCCACCCCCACCCCCCGCCATCATTGGGAGACTGTATATAATGACAGTCTTCGCTGATGTGTTGGTTAGTGTGATTGAACTGTTTCTCTCCCCTCCTTTTTAAATAATCTGTTTTAGGACAAGTTTGGAAATGAAGATGATGATATAAAAACAACAGGCTGATACAGTTTGTTTTAAACGATGCGGTTCTTGCTCTCACTTTGTAGAGAACCTTTTAGCTAGTGCCTGGCAGGCATCATCCAGTTTTCTGGTAGCCGTATCAAGCCCAGCATGTCCAAACATAACCCATCTTTCTCCTTAAATCCAGCTGGCTTTCAAATATCCCCATTTCTTTTGAGAGCACCATTGATCTTGGCAGTCACTGAGGTTTGCAGACTTGGAGTCAGCCTTGTCTCTCGCCTCTCCCTCATCACCCACCTTCAATCCATTGCCACATTGATCGATTCTGCTTCTACCGCATCTCTTGCATCCATTTGTTTTCTTTTTCCACAGCCACCACATTAGTTCAGGTCTTTATTACCTCTCTTGGACTACCGCAGTAACCTTTTCTTTATGTGTTTATTGAGCTTTCGTTTTTCTTTTTACATCATCATATTTGCCCCATTATTTCTCCCCTTCCAGAAAGTCATCTCATTTAACAAATAGGTTTTTTTAAGACAAAAAATAGAAAAGAGAAAAATCAGCACAACTGACCAGTACATGAGAAAATCCAAAACCATGTGCTATGAGCAACACTCATAGACTGTCACCTCTGAAGGAGTGGGCTGGGAACATTTTGTGTCTTTTCTTTCAGGCTGTGCTTGTGATGATTGTGTGTGTGTGTGTGTATGTGTGTGTGTTCTTTCCGTGTACACTGTTGTGGCCATTGTGTCTATGGTTTTCTTGGCTCTGCTTACTTGACTTGCATCAGTTCATGTAGATCTTCCATGCCTCTCTCTATTCTTCACTGTTGTCATGTCATATGTCACAGAAGGATTCCATGACATTCGTTTACCACAGTGCATTTAGCCGTTCTCTAGTCAATGGGCACCTACCATGTTCGCTATTCCTTACTGTCACAGTAAGGGCTGCTGTAAGTATTTTGGCATCAATGGTCTCCTTTGTATATAAGCCCAGTAGTGGAGTCTTTGGGCCAAAGGGCATGGGTATTCAGTCACTTCTTTGGTATAACCCCAGACCTGCAGTAGCCTTCTGGTTCTTTCCGTGCTCCCGGTCTCGGGCCAGCCTCTGAGTAGCAGTGTGGATTAGTGCTCCCAAATACAGACCTGATCCCACCTACCCTCCTCCTCTAGTCCGTGCCACCATATCTCATCTGGGACAAGATGCTCAGCTTGGCCTTTCAGCTCCCCCCAGTTGGGCCCCCACCTGCCTTAGCAGCTCTCTTCAGATTCTCCCCTTCACATACTCTCCTATTCTATCTAATCTATTTGTTATTCCCTAGAAATACAATTCAGTCTTCTTCCCTCAGCGCACCCTGAGTCTGTGTCTGGAATGTGTTCCTTTTTCATCCCTACCTTGTCAAAATCCTATTTTACTTCCAAATATATTTCCAGATATACCCCTGGGGTGTCCCCCTCCACAGTAAAGCTTGAGCCGTGGCAAGTCCTGACCTGGGAGTTGAAGGACCCAAGTTCAAATCTGAGTCCTGCCACCAAGGTCGCCTGGGAGACTTGAGGCTTCCTTAGCCTCCCTTAGCTTCATCTTTAAAGCAAGGAGGTGGACCCAGTGGCCGTTAAGGTCCCTTCTGGCTCGAGAGCCATGATCCATGAGACCTTGGCTAGTCCAGTCACCCTCATCTCTCCTTGTTACTGAGCTTTCTCTCTTGAAGTCACATTGTAGACTTTATATTTACTCATACATGTTGATTGTGTTTCCTCTGTAGAATATCAGCTCCTTTGGGTGCAGAGATGATTATTCTTTTTCATCCTTGTATTCCGAGTGCCTTAGTCTGGTGCTGCCGTAGAGTAGGTATTTACATGTTGGAAATGAAGTCGTTTTCTTTTTTCTCGATACTTTTTGGTTTAAATTGGATGCCCTCCACTGTCATCAGTGCCACTACCAATTTTCATGCCTCGCTAGTGGAGTGGTAACTTTTAGACTAGCACTTCATTTTCAATCTTCTTACAACTTTCTGGATAAAATGGGTTTCCTGTAAGTAGGTGTTGTTGGAACCTTTTTTTGGATTTGTTCTTTGACTCTCGCATTTTGAGAGGTATGGGGAGTTTAGCCTTTTTGCATTTGGTTATAATTGTTAGGTTTGTCTTTTCTTCAGTCATTATACCGGATGAGAATGGATACTTTCTTGTTCTTATTTCTGTTATTAGTCCAAATGTTACACAAGAGTTCCATACAGAATTCCTTTGCTTTAAATGAATAATTGTTAAGAAAAATACGAGTATTTTTCTATAATAATAACAAAATTCAAGACGCAGTAATAGAGAGGGAATTTTCATTCAGAAAATCTACAAAATACTTAAAATATCCAGGAGTCAGTCTCCCAGGGCACACTGAGTATCTTTAGAGATATGGTTACGCAATCAGTGCTTCTTAAAGGAATAAAGAACATTCTGAAAAGCCAGAGTACACAAAAGCTAGACACAAAAACAGCATTTATTTGGGAGTGTGCAAGATCTGGAATATAGAAGAGAATAATGAAAAAAGTAGTAATTAAGGGAGACTGTCACTTCCAGACCTCAAATTATATTATAAAGCAGCAGATCAGTGGAACAGACTAGGTGAGGAAGAATCAGAAATAAGCAAACTTAATAAACCAGCCTTTAATAAACTTGGGAACATATATTAACTAGGGGATAAAGCTCATTTGGCAAGAGTTGCTGGGAAAATTGGAAAGCAATATAATAGAAATTAGGTTTAGACCAAATCTTATACTATTATACACAGTAAATTCAAAATGGATATTTGACATGAATATTAAAGATCATACTGTTAAAAAAAATTAGAAGAGAAGCCAATCATGTAACGTTCATGGCTCTGGGGGTGGACTCTAAACCAAACAAGGGATAGAAACAGTAGCAAAAGATGAAATAGATAATTTTGATTACATGTTATCAAGCTGTGCATGAACAAAATTAGTGCAATTAGGATAAGGAGGGATGCAGTTGAATGGGACAAACATCCTTATATCCAATAGCTCTGATCAAGGTCTGATATCCAAAACACATAGGCAGTTAATATAAATACATAAAATCAAAAGCCATTCTCCAATGGATAATGGGTCAAAGGGTCAATATAATTCAAAACAATTCTGAAGTTTTACCTCGTACCCAGCAAATAGGCAAAGATGGCAAAAGATGAGCATAGTTATTATTGTAAGAGTTGTGGGAAGATGGGCACACCGATGCATTCTTGATGGAGCTGTGAATTGAACCAATCTTAAATAATACAAAGAAAATTACTAAAATGTCCATACCCTTTGACCTGGAGAACTCATACCTAAGCATATATCCCAAGAAGATTGATGGCAAAGAGAAAGGCCCCATATGCACCAAAATATTTGTAGCAGCACTTTTTGGTTCCACTTATTCCTATGCTTTCTAGTGTTTTTAATAGGAATGCGTGTTGTACTTTGTCAAAGGCTTTTTCTGCGTCTATTGAGATGATTATATGGTTTCTGCTAGTTTTGTTGTTGATATGGTCAATTATGCTAATAGTTTTCCTAATATTGAGCCAGCCTTGCATTCCTGGAATAAATCCTACCTGGTCATAGTGTATTATTCTCGTAATGAGTTGCTGCAATCTTTTTGCTAATATTTTATTTAAAATTTTTGCATCAATATTCATTAGAGAAATTGGTCTATAATTTTTTTTCTCTGTTTTAACTCTACCTGGTTTGGGTATTAGTACCATATTTGTGTCATAAAAAGAATTTGGTAGGACTCCTTCTTCACCTACTTTCCCAAATAGTCTATAAAGTATTGGAATTAGTTGTTCTTTAAATGTTTGATAGAATTCACATGTAAAACCATCTGGCCCTGGAGATTTTTTCCTAGGGAGTTCGTTGATGGCCTGCTCAATTTCTTTTTCTGATATGGGGTCATTAAGAAATTTCACTTCCTTCTCTGTTAGTCTGGGCAGTTTATGTTTTTGTAGATATTCATCCATATCTCTAAGGTTGTCAAATTTATGGGCATACAGTTGGGCAAAATAATTCCTAATTATTGTTTTGATTTCCTCTTCATTAGAGGTGACCTCACCCTTTTCATTTTTTATACTGATAATTTGATTTTCTTCTTTCTTTTTTTAATCAAATTGGCCAAAGGTTTGTCAATTATTGGTTTTTTCATAAAACCAGCTCTTTGTTTTATTTATTAATTCAATAGTTTTCTTGGTTTCAATTTTATTAATCTCTCCTTTGATTTTCAGTATTTCTAATTTGGTATTTAATTGGGGGTTTTCAATTTGCTCTTTTTCTAGCTTTTTCAGCTGTCTGCCCAGATCATTGATCTCCTCTTTCCCTATTTTATTCATGTAGGCATTTAGAGATATAAAACTTCCCCTAAGAACTGCTTTTGCTGCATCCCATAAGTTTTGGTATGTTGTTTCATTATTGTCATTCTCTTGAATGAAATTATTAATTGTTTCTCTGATTTGTTCTTTGGCCCACTCACTCTTTAGAATTAAATTATTTAGTTTCCAATTAGTTTTTAGCTTATTTTTCCATGGTACTTTATTAAAAATGATTCTTATTGCATCATGATCTGAAAAGGATGCATTGACTACTTCTGCTTTTCTGCACTGGATTGTGAGGTTTTTATGCCCTAGTACATGGTCAGTTTTTGAGTATGTGCCATGTACTTTTGAGAAGAAAGTATATTCCTTTTTATCCCCATTCAGTTTTCTCCAGAGGTCTATCATATTTGCCTTTTCTAAAATTCTGTTTACCTCCTTAACTTTTTTCTTATTTATTTTGAGGTTAGATTTATCAAGTTCAGATAGCAGCACTTTTTGTGCTAGAAAAGAACTGGAAACAAAGAAGATGCCTATCAATTGGGAAATGACTAAACAAAATGTGGGACATTCAATATAATCGTATTTTGCTGTTCTATAAGTTTTAGTGATTTAGCCAGTATAATGAAACTAAGGGCTCTTGAGATCTCATTTTGTTAGTAGGTATTTTATTTTACTTGTTTTAGTTGCTTATCTTTCTGGCTAGATAGCTTATTTGTTCAAGGACCTGTATGAATTATGTCTCCATGTTTTCAGAGTCTCAGATATCCTTATATTTTCAGAATCCTTAAACATCCATCTCCTCTCTTCATAAAATGTGAGTTTTTGTGGTAGATAGGTTGGTAATTCTAAGCTCATGGCTCATTCTTTTAAAATTTTTTTTTATTGCTAACTTTTTTTAGTCAATAAATTACCTAAATTTCCCCTAATATCCTCCCTTTATCCTTCCCAGAGAGCCACCCCATTCTTAATTTTGAATCCATTCCAATAGCTTCTCTGCCCTGAAGTCAGCTGTGGTCCTTACTGTTTTTCCTTAATAAGCTGCTACTTCTGGCAGCTTATAGAATTTTTCCATATTTGTTACTGTGTTAGAGTTTACATGTGATCTGTCTAGACAGTTACATCTTTGTGAATGTTCTGTGGATTCTGGCTGCCATTTCACTGGTTTTTACTAGTTATGGGGAATTTACTAGTTGGGGGAATTTTCTTTGTTAAGTTCTTAAAATGTAGTATCCAGATTCTTTTGTTTTTCCAAGTTTTTGATGTTATCAGTAATCTCACAGTTTGCTGCATTGTGTTTTGTTTCCTAGGTCTGTCACTTAGATCTGTATGCTTTTGTAATAGTATTGATAATTCCAATGATTTTCCTTCATTCTTTTGGACTGTGCATTTAGATGCTCTGCCACAAGAGTATTGGAGGAGGGAAAGGTGGTTTTTTGGCTGGGGGATCAGGGAAGACTTCTGGGAGGGGGGCACCTTATCTGCAGCTTGAAGGGAGAAAAGCGTTTAAAGAGGAGATGGAGTGTGCCACACACAGGAGAGGGCGTGGGTGAATCTGAGGAGATAAGAAGGGCAGGCTGAGGTGTGGGAATAAAGAGTAGCTTCATTTGGTTGGAGTCTAGTTTTTGAAAGTAAATCAAATGAAATAAACCTGGTTTTGAAAGTAGGTCAGAAACAGGTACTCAGTATAGGTACTCAGTACCTCTGGAAGGTATTTGTATTTTATCTTTGGGCAGAGTGGAGTCCTTGATGGTTTTTGAATTCAAGAGTAACACTGTATTACAGTAGTCCCCCCAAGAGGATGAGCTGGGAGAATCCTAGAAGATGAATGTAAGGGAGGGCAGAAGGACAATAGCCCATGGATGGCCTTCATTTCTTTAGGAGCCTGTCAATCCTCTACCCCACCTAGAGGGATGGTAGTGTCATCAATAAAACCTGGATGCGGGGAAGCTGTGCAGGTTTTGTTTAGGGTGCAGGGAGGGAAAAAATAATGGTTGTTTGGATTTTGAGGCAATGGCTGGAGCCCTTCAGCTGGAGATGCCCATTAGGGAGTGCTGATCACACAAGAGCTGTATAATCTGGGCAGTTGTTTGCATAGAACTGATAAAGTCTTAAAAGTGAATTAGATCACAAAGAGAGTTTAGAGAGAAAAAAAGGGAAGGCTGAAGCCAGAGCCTTTGGGGGCATCTGCAGGTAGTGTGTGAATTGAGAAAGGAGATCACTAAAGGAAATGAAACAAATGACCAGGCAAGTCAGGGAACCTGAAGAGGGCAGTGTCCCAAAAGCTAAGGGAAGGCAGAGTAGCCAGAAATGGAGGGCAGTGGTCAGCAGTGTCAGAGGCTTGAGAAAGGTCGAGGAGCATAAGGACCAAGAAAAGGCCATCGGATTGGGCAATTAAGAAGTCATTGGTGACCTTGGAGAGAGCTCTTTGGTAGAATGAGGACAGAAGGCAGATTGCTGAGGGCTGAGATTCTGTGGGCGCTGAGGAAGTGACTGTAGTAACCCTAGCCTGGCCTGACACCCTCCCTGCCCACTCTGCACTGGAGGAGGGAAAAGGTGGTTGCCTAAGGGCATGCGTATATGTGTGAATATGTATCTGTGGGTATACACACATATACATACATCCATACACGTATATACATGTCTGTATCTATATCTAGTTGTGTGTGTGTTTGTTTTTGAGGCTAGAGCAACCTTCCCATCTTTGTAGGTAGCAGGGAATGAACCAATAGAGGAGAAATTGAGGGAGAGGGAAGATGAGAGAGGAAGGTTCTGGAAGAGCTGGAATGGACCCAAATGAAGGATTAGCTCCAGCACAACGCAGGCTCCTTCTTCCTCTGAGACAAGAGGGAAAGACAAGATGGTGAAGAAAACCAAGAGGTAGACTTCCTATGGAGAGATACTGCCCCGCTATGTGGTTTTCTTCTATATCTCAAGCCCATGCCTTGATTATTTATTGCTTTCTTACTTGTTGATCTTTCCAGTTTTATTCAGTTATCTGATCATTAATGCCCCCCTTAAAAAAGGTGAAGTAGAAAGAACATACATGGATACATTATTTTGTATATGTTTTTTTGAGAAAAACCAACAATAAACATTTTACCCAGTATTTTTTGACCACTAAGAAGCCAACTTTTCCATCTTACGCTCAATGTGACCACGTGGCTGAGCTGCCACCACAGGAGGCAGTGGTGAGCTTTCCTTTCCATCCTCTGCCATTTCAACTTCTGTCATCCTGCAGCCTCTCTGAATGCGGCGTGGAACAGCGAGGTTCCACAGAGCGACCTTTGATAGGGGCTGAATTCAACTACCTGATGCAATAGTAAAATTATTTGAAATAAAAATTTCCCCAAGTTTGGTTTCATCAAAGTAAAAAAAAAAGAGCAGATGCCCTGCTTTTCTTTTATGCTTATCCCTGCTAATTTGTGACTTTATGATTTTATGTGTCATAGAGAATATTTCCTGCCCTCCATGCATGTGCCTTACTCAAGTTGGCAACTGGCTTCTGGTTCCCCTTTATTATCGTCATGTTCTGTGGATCTGTAGGCCATAGGGTATCTTATCTGAAAGATAAAATGACCATTCCACAGACACTTGAAAATACCCACTATGTCTGATTTACACTGCTCATTACCAGAAGAAATGCACATATAAGTAAGATCCAATCCTTGCCCTCCTAGAGCTCACCATCTAGTAGAGGAGGCCACAACACTATGCATCAGAAAGAGATGATGAGGGAAAATAAATTATTCCTAGGGGAGAATTGGACTCATTAAGAGAGCAGAGTTAATTTGGTTTAGAAATATGTGTCCTCCTGCTGTATGCTGAATTATGCTTGATTAACCAGAATCTTGGGAAAGTTTTTTTTTGTTATTGTTAACAGAATATTTCAATTAATTCTAAGAATTAACCCTCAAACTCCCCTTTTGTTGCAAACTTTGTTGAAGATCCTAAATACGTGAGTTCCCTTCCTGCCTTAGTAGGAAACGGAATATAGTGTGACAGAAAGAAATGTACAATTAGAGGCCCTGGTTTTGAAACCTAGAGCAGCCGCTTAGCAAACTGTGTGCTGTTGGGCCCCTTCATCTTGGTATCAGTTTCCTCTCTTCTGTAAAATAAGTCAGTCGCAGTGGATGATCTCCAAGATTCTTAATTCTAGTTCTAAATCTCATGACTCAGATTCTCTTGAAATGTGGAAAAACATATTTCAAATAATTGCAGATAAAGGAAGAAAGCTTTTCTCTAGATCTTTATAGACATGAATGTGTATATACCATATTTCCCCATGTATAAGATGCTTCCATGTATAAGATGCACCTTAATTTTGGGGCCCAAAATTTGAAAAAAAATGTATTACATAAAGTTATTGAACTCAGGTTTTATTCATCTGCTCATAGCTTTCAGGCATCTTTTGGGCAAGTCTGTTGCGTGTACGCATGCTTAGTCCATACCGTTTCATGAACCTCCTCCTTTGAAATCAGTAACTTCTTTTTCATCAGCAGTTCTTCTTGCCTCATGCGGAACCATCTTTGTGGACACAGGGATTCCAATTCCCCTTTGCTCTTCAATCCGTATCTTCAATTCCTTCTCTAAATCAGGCCATTTTGCTGACTTGCCTCTCATGGCCTTCTTCTGCCATGGTGTTTTCAGTAGGGTTTCTTCTTCCTGTGGCGAGTCTTGGATTGTTTTCTCAGTTGGAAGAGGACGTTCAGCAGCACAATTTCCATTCACTTTTGCAAACTGGATCACTTTTAACTTGAATTCAGCACTGAGACATTTCTGGGCAGAACGTGGCAAAACGTAACCTGACATACCAGTAACAAATGCGAAACAAGAGCGCAAAGACAACAAGCATGAAAAAGCGGGAAATGCAAGTAAAAAAATCAGTAACCACTGTATAAGACACACCCAGTTTTTAGACCCCAAATTTTTCGGAAAAGGTGCATCTTATACATGGGGAAATATGGTAAGACCGTTGTGCTTAGGTTTTTGTGTGAGTGATAAGAAGTAAAACCTTATTGATTTAATTTTATTTAGTTTTTTCTCCATAAATAAGGGCATATTTCCTCCTTTGTTTATAGTTGGTAAGTTCCCAGTTAACTAAACCTCACTTATTGCTCTTATTCTAAACATAGTAGGGGGTAGTAGAAGCACAGTTTTTTGTTTTTCACTGAAATGCCTTAAACCTGATAGGGGATTCTATCACCAATGCTTGCCATTGTGGATTATCTGATTATGCAAAAAGCTGCAGATTTGGTAGGGAAAAAATTGGAGATTCTGCTGCTATTCATTTTGTTCATATATACCATATTTGGCCAGTGGGAGCAGTGTTTGAACCCCTTGAGGACTAGTAAGCTTTGTGCTGAGAGAGACCTTTTTTCCCCCAGAGCCCGAGATTTCTCCCTTACCTGTGGCTCCTTGAATGTGACTAGTCACTGGGAGAACAAGTTGATCACCAGTAACAAAGCCGGTACATTGCTTCTCCAGAGTAGATGCTTAATGCTAACTATTTGTTAAATTGAACCTGACAACTTCTGTGTGGACTCATGACACATTCTGACTCAGATATCTAGTAAAGCCCAACATTTCTATTCTAAGTTGCCACATAGATATTTATGAGCCAAGACTGATTCATTTTTATGTCTGGATCTTGAATTGACTTCATTAGCAACTGTATCAGGACCTTGAAGTTGGAAGCTTTAGTGAGGATTGTTATAGTTTCTACTTTTTCTAAAAAAGTCTATCTTCCAAGCAGCACGCATTTCTTACACACCTGCTATGTAGTAGGCACTTAATAAATTAATAAATGTTTATTGACTGTTGACGACTATGAGCCAGACCCTGTGCTAAATGCTGGGAATACAAAGAAAGGCAAAAACCCATGTCTGCTGCCAAGGAGCAGGGAGACCTATGTGTGTTAGGTCCTGAATATGATCTTTTTCCTTGAAGTCTCAGCAGTGTCTGTAAAAGGCCTGTCACTGGCTGCATCTGATGATTGGTAACTTTGGGGAGGGGTGGTTGATTCCTCAGATCCATCCTCATAGTGCTTTAACTTGGTGACCAGAGAGGTGGTTTTCTTCGTTTTCATGCTTGTCTTACACAGAACTTACTTTCTCCAGATCTGCTGTTTGTTAAGGGGCGCTTGCTTATTGTGGATGAGAAAGTGTTGGTCTAGGACTGACTTTTTATTTGCTAGCCTCTTTAATTTTTGGTAAGCTCGTTTGTATGTGAAAAAGTTTCCACCGGCTTGGTTTATTCAGTTGCTGCTTTGGGGTGCAGGTTTTTCATCTGTGTTTAGTAGTATTCTGTTCTCAGTTGGTTTTTATAAGAGAGACAGAGTATACTGTGCTCTAGAGGGTTTTGAATCCTTGTCAAAACTGCCTTTTGTTTTAAAAGTCCCTTTCTGAACAAGCCTCTCTCCTTGCTCTTGAGCTGGAGGACCATGGGTGTACATTGTTATGTATGCTGTTAGGGCATTTGGCCTGGAAGTTGGTTTTGTTTCACTTTTTTATTCTTTGTACCAAAGGAATGTTCATTAGGTAAGGGAAGAAGGTATGTTTGGAAATGTTGTAAACAAGTCATTTATAAAACTGGAAAAAAAGTTTTGTGGTGACTGAGAAGAGAATCACACATCCATCTTCAACATTACTAACATTGAAATGCTTGCTGTTCCCACTGCTGGTGTGAACTCGAGACATCTTGGCTGGCCCCTCCTCGGTCTTTAGCTTTCAGCACTATGAAAATGTTTTCCATGAGGCCTTAGAAAGGTGCTGGTTCTGGACTTCACTAGTGCATGGCCTCCCACGGTGCCCTGCATGCAGGAGGCGTCTAATAAATACTCACTGAGCTGAATCAAGCTGGCTTGGTGCTTGTTGTGACCTCATGTACATAGCGCATTGGAACCTTACAACAGCCCTGCGAGGGAGGTGCTGTTGTACTCATTTACAGATGAGGAAACTGAGGTAAAGAGAGGTTAAGTGGATGTTTATTGAAGGTTGGTGGATTCTGAAACCCTGGAATGTTATGTCTGCAATCTGCTTGAGCAGGTTCTGTTAAAGATGTGAAGGCTTAGGGGCAGCCAGGTGGCCTGGAGTCAGGAGGACCTGAGTTCAAATGTGGCCTCAGACACTGGACACACTGACTAGTTGTGTGACCTTGGGCAAGTCACTTAACCCCAATTGCCCTGCCTTCCCCCCTCCAAAAAACAAAAAATATGTGAAGGCTTGTTCTCCCCCCATCAGCCTGTTGGTAGAATAATGGAGGAAGATAGTCTTGAATGGAGTTTCACATTTTGAAAGAAGCCCGATGTTTTTTATGAACAAATGTTGTTGTGATGACAGCTGGCACTTCTGCAGCACTCTAAAGTTTTGAAAACATTTTACATATTTTATCTTAGCTCAAGAATGTGGCATAGTAAGTCAGTAAGCATTTATTAATTACTTGCTGGGTGCCGGGCACCATGATAAGAGCTGGGGATTCAGGAATGATAAGAACTCTATCTCTGTCCTCGAGGACCTCACAATCAATGCCAAAGAAAACAGGTAAAGAATTAGGTGCCTGGGGGGCATAGACAGTGTAGATAGAACACATGTCAGTGGGGAAGGGCCTCCTGCAGAAGGGTAGCTTTGAACTGAGTCCTGAAGGAGGCCAGGGAAGCTGGGGATGAGGGAGAGGTGTGGGGAACGGCCAAGGCAAAAGCATGGTGTAAGGAACAGTAAATGGATCAGTTGCCAGGGAGGGGTACAGTACAAGTGTAAGCAGACTGGGACGCTGGTGCAGGGTGCTGTATCTGACCCTGAAGGTAGATCGGGAGTCACTGGAGTTTGTTGGATGGGGAGCTGACGCGTCATCCTTGGGTTGTATAGCAGCTGTTGTGGGGGCCGAAGGGAGGGCGGGTTGAAATGAGGAGGCACTCCGGGTGAACTGAAGTGCTGTGAGGATGGTCAGTCCCCTCAGCGGCCACAGGAAGATTGGAGGGGAAGGCGGGGCTGGGGAAAGAGGATGAATTCTGTTTGGCACCACGTTGAGTACAAGAAATCCGAAAAGTAGTTGGTGATGGAAGAGCAGAACTCACAGAGAATTCTGGGCTGGATGTTTAAAGCTGGGAGTTGTCTCCATAGAGATCACCGAATCCTTGAGAGCTGATGAGATTTCTAAGCAAGTTAGGCAGGGGTGGGGAACCTGCAGCTTTGAGGACACATGTGACCCTCTAGGTCCTCAAGTGTGGCCCTTTGACTTTCAAATTCAGTCACCCTTGGTAGATTTCTTAAATCTTTTTTGTGTCATGGGACCCCTTTGGAAGTTTGAAGCCTATTTGGACTCCTTTTCAGACTAAGGTTTTTAAATGAATAAAATAAAATACACAGGATTATGAAAAAATATATTGTTAAAATACTAAAATAGAAAGTTCCTGAACCCTAGGTTAAGAACACCTGGAATAGAAGAAGGCCCAGAATAGTGCCTACTGGAACCTCCATGGTTAGTGCACTTGACCTGGAAGAAAGTGCAGCAGAAGAGACCAAGGAAGACAGGAAATCCAGGGGAGAATAGTGTCCTGCAGACTTGAGGAGAGAATGATGGTTGACATTCTCAAAGGCTGCAGAGAGGTCAAGAAGGATGAGGATTGAGGAAAAAGCCATTAGACTTGGCAGTATTGGAGAGGGCAGTCAGTCAAATGATGAGACCATGAGCCAGGTGACTGAGGATTTAAAGTAAAGTCAGAGGAGATGGATGTACCCACTGGGAGTTGGCTGTAAGGGCCAGAAATACCTGGGTTGTTAGTTCATCCTTTGACACATCCTGGTTGTATGATCTTGGACAAGTCACTTACATTCTAAGTGCTTTAGTCAAAGCTAAAACTATACATTGAAGAGAGGAGGTTGCTGTGTGTTGGCAGAAGGTGTTTCCTCATATACGAGTTCTCTTTATTAATCAAATCCCAGATCCAGTCCTGTCTCTGTCTTGTCACTTCAGTGGATCTTTCCAAGGAATTGGAAGTCTTGTTGATCCCCATTTTCTAGGTGAAGTAGAATGGCTCGCTTAGTCACACAGCTAATCAGTGCCCAAGGCAGGATTTAAAGCCAGGTTTTCCCAGACTCAGAGTCTGTTTCTACTATATATTGCGTTACATGCAATACATTTATATATTCTAAGTTAATGAAGTTACTTTAGGTTTGCAAAGGGTTCTAAAAAAAAGAAAATACTATATACATTTCAGCTGTTTCCAACATTTCTGCTTCCTTTCCTTCCCACAGCTTCAGAATTCCCATTAATTTTACATTTCCAATCTATGTCTTTGTTTTATTTTGTTTTTGGAGGGGGGAAGGCGGGGCAATTGGGGAAGGCAGAGCAATTGGGTTAAGTGACTTGCCCAAGGTCACACAACCAGTAAGTGTGTCAAGTGTGTGAGGCCAGATATGAACCCAGGTCCTCCTGACTCTGGGGCTGGTGCTCTGATTCACTGTGCTACCTACCTGCCCCTACATTTCCAATCTAAAAGAGACCTCAAGGCAAATTCACGGAGGAAAAAGCAGAGATGAATGAAGAACCTTGGATGTTAGAGCTGGAAGAGACCTGAGAAATTATCTAGTAATCCAGCCCTCCCCTTTGCAGATGAAGAGTTGGGGCTCCAGAAAGGGTCACCTGGAAGGACAGTCAGGCAGCTTAACAAACATTTCTGAAGTACCTGGTATGTGCCAGGCACTCTGATAAGTGCTGGGGACAGAATAAGAGGCAAAATCCAGCATATGGCAGATTCAGGACCAAGACTGGAGGTTCTGCCTCTGAGCCCATCACTTTATCCACTCTCCCCTCATGGTGGGAAGCATTTTGATGCCAGTGTACAGATAAGAACGGCCTTTTCCAAGTCTTTTTAAACAGAAGCTTTTTTGGTGTTGTTTTGTGCAACCAGAAAACAGCAGATACTATGTTTGGAAATTGGTTATATCCTGGCAAGTGTTTCTAGTCCAGCCTTTGCTCTAGTTCTCGAAAGGAAGAATTTGAATGCAGAGGGAACTTTTGCCCAACTTCTGAGAACCACATTATTGCTTGGCCTAGAGAGGTTTAGTGAGCTTACTCCCTGTTTCTTGATCTGGCAGAATTCCAGACAAATTGTGCATGGACAAGCTTCAGCACCATCTGGAAGTCACGAAGACCCGCACTGCTGTTTGCCACCTTGAAACGCTTACTGATAAAGAGACTTTCCTAAAAGCTGCTAAGCACTTTCTTAGTGTATAAAGCTCTTTTAAAAACTAAGGTATTAAACGATTCCTATAGAATGATGAAAATAAAATGCTAAAATGTCCTACAAGTGGGATTTTTTTAGCTGTATCACAAAATGAGTGGTGATGGCATCCAGTAAAATGAATCTTGTAGCAATAATAATTGGGCCCTGTTTGTGATCCTTTATGTATCTTTCAGTAAAACTTAGTGTCAGAGATCACACCCTTTTGGCTAGGCAATTTCAGCTTGTCTGTCGTGGTGGCTGGTCTCCTCCACCTTCCTTCTTTATTAAGAATTTATACTAGGATATTTTAAAACTTTGCAAAATGTACTCAGAGCGTTTGTTTTCTTCTCCTTATCAAGGTTCTTCCCAAGCTGGAGCGTGTGCTGCCAATGCCAGATGGCACTGTTTCTGAGAGAAGAGCTGGCTTTTGCTTAGGAGTAATACCGGCAAACAATGCCAAATTAGCATAAGCAAATGTCAGCGAGTTAACACAAAGCCAACCCTCTTTCTGCCTTTTCTTCCTATCCTAGGCCATGGGTGTTGAGAGTGACCAAGAAATCGTGCAGATGATTGGCACTGAGGAGCACGTGATGGCTGCCTTTGGTCCGAGTTTGGAGGAGTGCCAGAAAGCTCAGATTTTCACACAGATGCAGGTGTGTCTTTTCATAGGTGTCCTTGGCCGTGGCATTCAGTTGGAAACTCAACATTGCTCATTTCTGTAGGGATTCATGCAGCGTCTCCTGTTTAGAGAGGTTGGGGTTGAGAGTTGAGAGAGCTTATGGGGGGCAGGGGTGGGAGAGAGGAGATGGGAGGAAGGAACTACCTATCAAAAGAACATGGCTGTGCAGGGTGTCTTGGTGAGTGGGAGAGTGAGGAGCCAAGAAACTCCTGTTGCAATGAGAAACTAAGAAGCCCATTTCTCAGAGTACTTGGATAGATCATGCATCTTATTCTTCCTTCTCTAAGTGGCTTTGCTTTAGTCGACGGATTTTTTCCCATGGCTGACTCTCTTGACATTCCTATTCAGCCATTCCCCTCCTCCAGGGCCTCCCATCCAAGCATCCAGTTGTGTGTGGTCTCCGTCACTCCACTGGAACTCCCCCTAAGGGCCATCCCAACACTCAGATGGAGGGGTGACCTGCTCTGGTGTAACAGAACATGCCAACCACCCCTGAAGTTTGCCGTTGTAAGAGTATTTTCTGCCCTGAGAATTCTGTGATACTGTGGTATGTGTCCTGGCAGGGCCATGGAGGGTAGGGGTGCAGAATGAAAGGCTCGTCTGGATTTTTAGAAGCACCTTGTTTTTTCTTTTAAATAGTGAACAGATTAATTTTATAGAAATATTAATGTCCTGTTCTGCTTGGAGCTTCATTCTTCCATAGAATATTTTGGGTTTTTATTCTAGAATCATGTGGTGCTTCAGTAAATATAAATGAATGGTACCGAGTGCACTTTTAGGTCAGACTCTGGGCCAGCATAGTAGGCCAGGGAAGCGAGCTCTGCATCGCCAACTACTTGCCAGTGCCCCCAGGGCCTCCGACCCAGTCTGCCCAAAAGTGAACCTACTGTCACCTCCTACAGCTGGCCATTTCCCTGTTTCTGATGATGGCATCACTATCCACCCACTCATCTGGGCTCAGGATCTTAAAGGTAGCTGTAAGTTAGCCTTCCTGGAGATTTATCAAAGGACAGCTGAGAGCTCTTTTTTCTGAGATGATTTACGAGTAATCTTTCCTACAACTTGAGCTCAAAGGGTTCTCAGGGGTTGCCAGAAATCACCTGTTCAGTCTCTTGATATCTTTAGTCCCTATCTGCCAAGCACAGGATCACTCCATCATGTACTATAACACGCAGTCAGAGTAATGACTGGGTGTAGGAAGAGGAGGCCAGCAGCCTGGTTCAGGGCCTCCTCACCTCCTGCCTGACTACTGCAGTAGCTTTCAATTGGTCTTCCTACCCAGAGTTTCTCCCCACTCCAGCCTGTTTGCCATTGAGCTGCCACGATGATTTTCCTAAGATGTTTTGACCACGTTATCTCCCTACTTAATGAATTCCGATGGCTCCCTCTTTCCCTAAGGATCAGATGTAAAGTCTTCTGTTTGGCCCAGAAATTTCTTCACAGCCTACCCCTCCAACCTTTCCAGTCTGCTTACATTTCACTCTCCTCGTGTACTCAGGGATTTAGCTCCATTGGCCCATTTACTGTTCCGTTGCATGACTCTCCAGCTCCTGTTTCTGGGCTTTTGCACTGGCTGGCCAACCCCCATGCTTAGGATGTTTCCCTCCTTAGCTTTGCTTCTTAATTTCTCTGACCTCCCTCAAAACTCAGCTCAAATCCACTATTTTCAGGAGACCTTTACTGATCCAAGAAGTGGTTTACCTTCCATCTGCTATGAATATATATTTTGTTTGTACCTAGTTATTTAAATAATAATGACTGATAGTTAATTTTTAAAAGAGGTATTGTGATTTAGTCAATTTGCTTTGCATAATCGAATGTTGCTCTCTCTAATAAAAGGTGATGACTAGCATACCCGTTAATTAGTTCCTTGAAAATATGATATTAGTACATCAGTTTTCTGGGGGAAATTAGTTCCATAGACATAAGATGGTGGTGATTGGCCATATAATGATACAGCAGGATTTCACAGTGCTGCTGTGTGATTTGGCTATGCTGTATCGATGAGGTTATTAAAACTCCTCTGGCCACGGCTGTGCTGTGTGGCTATGCCTGGGCTGTTCATTTTCCAGAAACGCTACCTGATGATAACGGTCATTTGAACACCACTGTGGCATTAACTTGTTTTTCAGGCCCTGAAATATATAGGAAACAAAGTAAGAAGACAAAGGATGTGGGGAGGGGGACCGAAGAAGACCAAGATGGAAGAGGCGAGAGAGCTGTTGGCTTCAACCATTCTCACCCATGTACCAGTAAGTCATGCCTTTAAAACCAAACAAATAAATGCTGAAGTATAACCCTGTTGCAAACCTAAAGATAAAATTTTTTTCCAGGATTCTAATTTCGGCCCCTTTCCCTGAGGAAAGCTTTAAAATGGCCTCAGATGAGTTTTTGAGTATACTGGGGATGTTAGAGGGACTTAGTGTCATTTTTTAACTGAAGAAACAGAGCTCCAGAGAGTGAGTTGTCCAAAGTCACACAGCTAGATGGTGGTGGAGTCAAGACTGGAGAGCCCAGGTCTCCTGATTCCCAGACCTTTGTCGTATCTGACATCTTCGGTCCTTTCCCATTCCCTGCTGCTTACAGGATTCCCCTCATCCTTAAAAAAAAAAAAAAAGTCTCACGCACTCCTGCTGTCCCTGGTAGCCCTCAGCCTGTATCCTTCTTCCCTCTTCATGGCTAAACACCTTGAGAAAGTTGTCTATATTTGGCGTTCCCACTTACTTTCCTCTGACTTGATTTTAAATCTCCTGCTGTCCAGTGTCTGACCTCATCATTCAACTGAAACTGTTTCCTCTGAGTTACTAAAGATCTCTTAATTGCCCAGTCTGAATGGTCTGTCCTCATCCTTCCTGACCTCTCTGCAGCCTATCTTAGATAATCTTTTTCTTCTCTTGGACACTCTGTCCTCCCCAGGTTCTTGTAACTCTGCTCTCCTGGTTCTCCTGGCAGCTGGGTCTGGAGTCAGATTTGTGTGACCTGGGGCACATCCATTAACCTCAGTCAGCCTCAGATGAGGACATCTATAGAACAGGGATGATAGTCACACCTGCTTCCCAGGGTTGTTGTGAGGGTCAGATAGGATCTCTCATGGTCACCAACCTGGTGCAAGCTTTCTCTGCTTCACACCTGGACTGTTGCAATAGCTTTCTGGGTGTCATTTGCCCCAAGTTTCTCTCTACGCCAGTACATCCTTCACTCAGCTGCCTGTGTGGTGTTCCTTAAGTACAGGTCTGACCATGTCCTGCCCTCTTCAGTAAATTAGAGTAAACTTCCCTGTTGCCTCCAGGATCAAATATTATATGGCTTTTTTTTGGCATTTAACGTCCTTTGCAGCCTGGCCTCTTCTGACCTTCCTTGGTGATCCTCCCACTTATCACTCCCGTCTCCCAACTCTTGGCCTTCTCCCTGTCTCTTGGGCCTGGAACACTGTCTCAGTTCACCTCGCCCTCCTGGCTTTTCTCTGCCCAGCGTCCTTCAAGATTCTGTTCAGATTTCATGACTTCCCTGTCTGTTCTACTCCCTCTCCTCCCTGCTCCCGTCTTTCCCCCCTTCCCTCTAAGATTCCCTCCAGTTTCTGTTCTCTAGCTCTTAGGTACATGGTGGTTTGCATGTCATCTTCATTAAGCTGAGCTCCTCGAGGACATACTGTGGTTTTGCCTTTCTTTGCATCCACAGCGCCGGACACATAGTAAGTACTTTTGACTGACTGGGCACAATAGACATGGCATCAGTAGATGCCAGATAAACCAGCTTTTCTTGTATCTGGCCACATAAAAGAAAAATTTACATACAGAACAGCTCTAGTGTTAGGTTATTTTGGTTTGACACGAGGCAATGAAGTTTTTGTCCTAGAATGGGGGAATGGGCTGGAGAATTTTCCGTGGAGTGAACTGAGAATGAGGTCTGCATTTCCAGATTGATTTAGCCCTAGTAACATTACTGTGTGTCTGGCACACAGTGCTTAGTAAATGCTTGCTGACTGACAAGGGAATGTAGTCAGGGGCCGTTAGCTCCTAGGCTACCTGTCACAAGATAGCTTGCATGCAGAGACTTTTCCCGTGGCACACTGGTCTCTCCATCTGTAGAGTTTGTTTTGGCTTCCTCAGCCTCAGGCCCATCTCTCATCTCTGACTCTCTCTGACTTACTTTGGAGTTCAGAGTTCAAGTTCACTTTCCCTCGAAGGGCTGTCGTTTGTGTACTGGTGCTGACACACAGCCCCTTAGCATTCCCCAAGGATGCAGGAGCATTGTTTTGGCATTCTGCCAGCAGAGGTTGCCAACTGTTTTCTTAGGTGAGAACAGCCTTTAAGGAATCCGAGAACATCGGTTTGCTATTTTGGTTTAGTTGTAATGTTTGCTTCTCAACACTATCACCTTTGAAAGAGGAAAAAGGAGTTAGGAGCCTGTGGTTAGATGTCTGTACTCATCACTGGTCACTCATTAAAGCTCTCTGAGAACCTGTCCTATCCACCAAAAGGAAAAATGTGGAGTGACTTAATCGGGTTAATGTAGACAGACACTTAATTTTTCCCATTTGGTACAAAGATGAATAATCAGATAGCAAGTCATTAGGAAGATGCCAACTTGCCACACCTGCAGTCAGAAAAATAAAATGTTCATTAGATCAAACTGAATAAGAGATTACATTGTCAAAATACCAAGTTTTCCTTTAAATTGCCATCGTTCAATATTACTTCTCCAAGCCTGTTTTTTCTTTTGATCATTTTTGGATTATAATTTAGATGGAGAAGGTGAAGGACTTTTTTTTTTTTTGAGGGGGAAGGCAGGGCAATTGGGGCTAAGTGACTTGCCCAAGGTCACACAGCTAGTATGTGTGTCAAGTGTCTGAGGCTGGATTTGAACTCAGGTCCTCCTGACTCCAGGGCCGGTGCTCTACTCACTGCACCATCTAGCTGCCCCGACTTTTCTTTTTTAAAAGAGCAAATAAACAAAAAAAAAAACATAATTTCTTCTGTCTCTTCTTATTAATCTTTAGTAGTTGTGGGTGTACAAGATGACAAAGGAACTTTTAGCATACTATTTTTATTTTCACAAGTTTTAAAAGTTCTCAGGAATTGAGTATGCTAACCTAGTATGAAAACAGCTGAACTTTATATAACATATAAAGAATTTCTAATGTTATGTATTGTTAATGATGTCCTTGGAAAAACCACACCCAAATAAAAGGGCTATTGTCCTTTTTAATTCAAATGGTTTGTCATTAAAAAGGCTTCCAATAAAAATTCACCAAAAAGTTGCTAGAATGTTAATAAACATGGTAGCCGAGGCAGAAATACATTGTGTTTTTGTTTGTCCAAAGGACCATCTGTAAATAATCACTAGAAGCTGATGGATCCCTGGAAGCAAAGTCAACCGCTTTGCATTCTTTCCTGTGACTGCTGAGGCAGTGCACCTGACTCACTGCTCAGGACTGTGTAGCCGCTTCTTGGCTGCTTGTCTTGGATGTTCATGTCTGCGTGCCCTAGTATTCCCTCAGAGGGGTTGAGTTTGGGGAGGGGATGCAGAGGCAGGGAATTCCTCTTTGTGACAATTACTTAGGATTTGTCCTCTGTGAAAACCTTTTGTATACTTGTGCTAGGACCATGAAGGCGCAGGCAATTCTTAACCCAAGTCCATGCTTAGTGACAGACTATGCATCATCCTTCATCACCATATTGTCCACAGAATGATGAATTTTTTTGGCTCCAGCAGCTCTCAACGATTATGTGTGTATGTCGTGTGTGTGTCTGTCTGTCTCTTTTGGAGGGGTAAGGAGGGAGTTGTATCTGTGATGCTATAACTTGCTCTGGGCAAAGAGGACTTTTCCCAGAGGCTTTCATCTTCCGGGACTAGAGCCCATATCCTCTGCATTGATCATGGTCCTCACGTTTCACTCTACAGTCTTCTCTTGGCCCACTGTTCTATAGCACCACCACTTTTGGTCTGAGACCCTTTGTTGTGGTGCTGCTCTCCTGAATACTGCCTGCCCTCTCCCCCCACCCCCAACCCTATTGGGGTGAGGGCCAGGCTCTTTGGGAAACGAGCTGCCCTCTCTCCCAGCACAAATATACCCATATCCCACCACTCAACTCAACTCAGCTGTCCCTGCATGGGACAATTCCTGACTATGGTTCTAACTCTCACTAATGAAATCGTGGATCTTTGAAGCATTTCTGATTTATATGCCTCCTATTTCCAAAAAAGATCTGAAGTGATACATAGAATAGTTACTATAAGTTATTGGGGCTTCCGGTTGATAATCTGCTGTCTTGCTACTGGATTGTGAGCTCTTTGAGGACAGTGACAGTGTTTTATCAGAGCTTAGCTTTTCACCCCACACAATGGCTTTTTAAGAGATATGTGTCAGATTGAATTTAAAGTCATGAAATTATGATCTTTGTATCTTTGCTTTCTCATATATCATGCCATTGAACGTTATATCAGTAATGCATTTCTTCCTTTTCTTCCTTGAAACGTGTGTCTTCTCAAAATTTCCTTTTTGATTTTTTTGGCATGCAGGTGAAGGAATTCAATTTCCGTGCAAAGTGTATCTACACTGCCGTGATGGTGCGCAGGGTGATTTTGGCCCAAGGAGACAATAAAGTTGATGACCGAGACTACTATGGTAACAAGCGTTTGGAATTGGCAGGGCAGGTGAGTGAATTCTGTGTGTAGAGTTCTGTGATTTATGTTTCCTCAGTGATGGTTTAGGTGGTGTTTGGTTTTTGGAGGTAGGAACTGAAACAGTCATGGACATGATGAAGATGCATGTGCTCCCCACACAGGGTAGCTTCTCTGGTGTATCAAAGAGCACTTACAGTGATGAAAATATACTGCTACATAATCAGATTAGTTCCCTCAACATAAAATGTAATAACAGTACTTAGCATTTATGTAGTGACTTTCTGTGAAGAGAATCAGAACCATAGAATGGGAGAGCTGGAAGGAGCCTTAGGGACCTTGGACGTGATCCCACCAGGCTGCACTGCCTCTCCAGCCTTGAGATGAGGGGGAGCATCGGCACTGAAAGCCTTTCAGACCTGAGCCCAGCTTACCATTCCAGTATCATTCTGTGCAATTTCCTGCCCTTTGCTGCTTTTTCCAGCTTGGCCTTGGCACTGGCTCTTCCCTGTGCCTGGGATATACTCTCTCTTCATGTTTGTTCCCTCACAGTTCGGCTCGACTGCCACTTCCTACTTGGGTTTTTAATGATTCTCCCACTCCCCTCTGCCTCTACTGCTAGTGTCCTTCCTCTCAAAATAGTAGTAGTAGTAGTAGTCGTCGGAGTAGTAATAGTAGTAGTAGTAATGATAATAGTGATAGTTAGTCCTGATTCCAGGCCTAGTGCTCTATCCATGGTGCTATCCACCTAGCTATCCCCCCACTACTTGGTATTTATTTTGTATTGTGATATATGAATATATGTAAATGTTGTTAACCCCAATAGAATGTAAGGCCCTTAAGGGCGAGGTATGTTTCTTCTTTTTTCCTCTTTACATCTGGGGTTCTTGGCATAGTTCTTGTCATGTAGCACGTGCCCAACAGATTCTTGCTAATTGATTAGTTCTTTCCTGGTAGTAAGTTGGGGGGGGGGGGGGCAGGGCAAGATGGGAGTGGCAAGAGCTGTCAACCTGAGATTGACCTTGTCTGATGTTGAGATCAAACTATTGGGGCCTCCTGCCCTAGGGGATCTCTGGAGCTTTGGTTTGGGATTCTATTTTATGAAACACTGTTATAGCAAACTCAAGTGATTACAGGTTTTCCTTGTACTTTTGAACTTTGACCCACCCATTCTTTAGGATTAAGTCTCCAATTAACTTATAATTTTTGCCTCCAAGGCCCTTTTACTGAATATAATTTTTATTGCATTGTGGTCTGAAAAAGAGGTTTTTAATGTTTCTGCTTTTTTGCATTTGTGCAGGAGATTTTTATGCCCTAGTACATGGTCAGTTTTTGTGAAGGTGCTATAATTCCTACCTGTGAAATAGGTGTGCCCCTTTCTGTTCCCATTTAATAATCTTCAGAGGTCTGTCATGTCTCACTTTTTCTCAAATTCTTTTCCAGGCCTTCATTTCCTTTTTTCTAACCAGATCACTGAGAGAATCTCATGACTTAGCTGGGGTCACATGACTCTGTATTGGTAACAGGGTTTGAACCCAGATGTCTCCTAACCATGAGGTTAGTTTCCTTTCCACTGTACCAAGAAGAATATATTGAGACCCGCACTATTACAGTTTTACTGCCTCTTTCTTCCTGTAATTCATTGGACTTTTCTTTTAAGAATTTAGGTGCTGTGTCATTCGGTGCATATATGTTTAGCATTGATAGTTATTCATTGTCCTTTCAGCAAAATGTAGTTTCCCTTTGTCTTTTAATTAGGTCCCTTTTTGCTGTTGTTTTGTCTGAGATCACGATTGTCGCCCTTGCCCTTTCGACTTCAGCTGAGGCGTGATAGTTTCTGCTCCGGCTCCTTATCTTTACTCTGTGTGCGTCTTTATGTTTCGAGTGTGTTTCTGATAAACAACTTATTGTTGGATTCTAGTTTCCAGCATATTGTGCTGTCCTCTTTCACTTATGGGTGAGTTCATCCCATTCATATTAACAGTTATGAGTGTAAATTGTGTATTTCTCTTCCATCCTGTTCTCTTCTTCTTTTCCTTCTCTTTATTTGCTGTCCTTTCTCTAGGAGTTTGTTCTGCTTCCGACTCACCCCTCCACGTATCCTCGCCTTGTCATCTCCTTTCGTTTACCCTCTTTCCCTTCCGTTTCCTTGTTGAGTGAAATACATTTCTGTTCTTTGTTGTGTGTGTGTGTGTGTGTACGTGTATTCTTCCCTCCTCTGAGATGTTCAGACCAAGGTGAGGCACAAGTGCTGCCACTCCTCCCTTATACCCTAGACGTGTTAAATCATTTCCCTCATCCTTCTCTCTCTCTTTCCCCCTACTCCCGTAGTGTATTTATCTTCCTCTTCCTTTCCATTCTGCTTTTAAGATCATCAGAACATAACAGAACCATGCCTGGGCCCTCTTTATAATTAAACTCTTGTGACCCCTGATGATGGATAGATTTCTGAGGGGACGCGTGTATCGTCTCATATTTTTATATAGGTAATTTTTTCTTGGTTAATCCCTTATGATTATTCATATTTACTTTTTTATATTTCTCATAACTCCTTGTTTACATTTCAAAGCTTCTACTCAGCTCTAGTCTTTTCATTAGGAATGCTTGGGAGTCCTCTATTTCATTAAATATTCATTTTTTCCTTTATAGAATTATACTTAGTTTTCTTGGGTAAGTTTTTCTTGGCTATACCTATATCTTTTGCTTTCCAGAATGTCATATTACAAGGTCTCTGCTTCTTGAAAGTGGTGGCTGCTAAGTTTTGTGTGGTCCTTATCGTGGTTCTTTGGTACTTGAATTCTTTCTTTCTGGCTGCTTATAGAATTTTTTTTTTCTTTGACTTGAGAGATCTGGATTTTGACTCTAATATTCCTATAGGTTTTCATTTTGGGGTTTCTTTCAGAAGGTGACTAGTGGATTCTTTCTATTCCTACTTTGCTTTCTGGTTCTAAGAGGTCTCAGCAGTTCTATGATTTCTTGAAATATGATGTGTGTGTAAGCTCTTTCTTTGGTTGTGGCATTCAGGGAGTCTGAATTTTTTCTTAATTTTTTAATTAATTTAAATAAATTAATTTTTAATTCCTAATTTTTTTCTCCTTGATCAGTTTTCCAGGTCATTTGTTTTTGCTGTGAGATCTCTTACCTTCCCTTCCCTTTGTTTTAATATTTCGTCGTGTCTCAAGGAGTCATTTTCATTTTCAGGGAGTTTTTTTCTTCAGTAAGTTTTTGTTTCTCTTGTATCAAGCTGTTAATTCTCTTTCCATATCTTTTTTTCATGGCTCTTGTTTCTTTTCCCATTTTTTTCCTCTAATGCTCTGTTTGATTTTTTTCAAAACAGTTTTTAGCTTCTGGAGGGAATGTTGAGTTGAGCTTTTGTCTTCTTGGGTCCTGCTGCTTCTTTCTTGGGGTATTATTGAATGTTGTGTCATTCCAGGATCTGAAGGCTAGCTCAGGGTGGGGACCTGTGGGCTTGTAGAGCTCCCAAAGTGACACTGGAATGAAGTCTACTCACTGCCCTCCTGGTCTGAGATCTGCAAGATCTGACCCAGGTTTGGGTCTGTCAGCTTGTTCCTGGTTGGGAGTTCAGTAGATTATGACTGGACTTGGCTGCTATTAGCCAGCTCGGGTTCAGAGTGACTTTTTCTAGATATTTGTGGACGGGTCTGTTCATTTTCCTCTGCCCTGCCATCTTGACTCTGCTTCTCCTCCTTACACTTTTGAAAAACAAGTCCTCTTGAATTAGGTCCAAAGGAGTTTGGTAAATTATAACAAATTCCATGCATTAGCAGGACATTTACATTTTAGAGGTGAGGAAATTTAATTTAAACCATGAGTGGTTTTCCCTAATAATATTGTGAAACTTGGGTTGTTTTATCTCTATCACTTTATAAGCTTAAGAATTTTATGAGACTGTAATAAGAAGTAACAAGTGGTTTTTCTTCCTCTTAAGTCTTTTGGTATTTTTTTTAAGTATTCACTTCTTTCAGGCAGCAGGTGCTTTTATTCCTTATAATTTTGTGTCTCACATGTCCATCAGATACAACCTTTAAATAAAAATGAACTGAGATCCAGAACCAGGCACATTCCTTTTGCACAAGATTGATAGTTTGCAAATCGCATTACACATGTTCTCATTTGACTCTCCTGACATCTCCTGACATTACCTAGACCCTACATGTTATCTCATTGTCCAGATGAGAAAACAGAGGCTTAGAGAATCTCAGTGACTTAGCTGGCGTCACATGACTCAGTGTTAGTAACAGGGTTTGAGCCCAGGTGTCTCCTAACCATGAGGTCAGTTCCCTTTTCACTCTACCATGCCATTTTCTCTAGGGTTTTACATGTAGATAAGTTTTATATGTTTTGCTTTGTCCCACCCCCTCAGAGGGCAGGGACCATGTTCTTCCAAGAATATCTGAAATCTGGGAAGTACATTATTCACTGTCTTACATGCAACCTATTTATTGATTATGATTTTTAGGAAAAAAGAGTACGAACAAGGCTTGGTGGTATATGCCTCTAACACCTGCTTCTGGGGAAGCTGCAGCTAGCAGGCTCTTGAATTGGAGAGTCCTGAACCAGGGTGGACTAAGCCATTTGGGTGTCCTCATTAAGTCTGGCACCAAGACTGTTTCTCTCTCCTCCCACCTACCCCCAAGGAACTGGTTCAGCTTGGAAACAGAGCGAGTCAAAGCTCCCAAGTCACTCAGTAATGGGCTTGAGCCTGTGATTGGCCGCTCACTCCAGCCTGGGCAAAATAGGGAGATCCAGTCTCCACAAAAAGGATCCTGTGGTTCTGGATTACAAAATGACAAAAACTATAAAGATGCTAGTTTAAGCTTAGGTTTATTCCAAACCTCATTCGGTGGAGGTGAATGGGTGCATCTGGTAAGATGGGGGTGGGGGCAGCTCATTTGAGTTCTGTGCTGTCCAGCATGCTTTTGGACATTCCTCCACATTTGCAGCTAAGTGTCTTTTATCTCTACTGTGTACTGATGTTGAGGGTCATTGTGTGACTTCACAACCATTGATTAAGCTCCTGTGATGTTCTTGGTGCTTAAAATGAAGTGATTTTAATTTCTGAGGTTTTTTGATTAACTTTGTTAGTTAAGCTTCACTTTTTTGTTTAAATTTGCACAAAGGAGTTTGGAGATCACTCCCAATCTGTTTATTTGCATCTTACCTGACTTGATATTTTACATTGTATGGATAGGGGTGGGAGTGGACAGAACAGGACTGTATTTGCAGGGCTTGATTTTCATTAGAGGGAAGAAATCCTGACTTTTTAGTAGTAGGGAATGGCTGAACAAGTTCTGGTGTATATGATCATGTTTAGAATACTACCGTGCTAGGAGAAGTGAGGAGCTTGATGATCTTAGAAAAAGTGGAGAGCAGTTAATATTTTCTTAAAAGTTTTCAGGATTTTACGAGAAATGAAGGACTTTATAAGTAGCTTTATGGGCCAGAAAAGATGGGCACCTTTAGCACATTTTTGGTTCACGTTCCAATCTCGGGTCTGTTTTTGGGTAAGCATCTTTTCCTCATGTCTAAAACTGGTATAATTTCTATTGCCCATTGTGAAGTCCTTTTTATGGAGAGGATAAATGTAGAGAAAATCAGCAGTGATGGGCCCTAGGAGGCAAGAGACTCAACTCCTCTGGCCAAATAGCTCCGTCATTAGCAATTAATAATAGGGAAGCTTGTGGTCCTTCAGGATGGAAAGTGGTGTTTGTGAGCATAAGAGTACATGCAACTCAGGAGTTGGCAGCTCTTCTTCTGGTTCCCCCAGTGTGCTAGAATTGAAAGACAAAGTTTCTAGGAGGTTCTGGGGACTGACTCAGGCTGTTTGATGAAGAACTGAGCTTCTTTTTCCCTCTCAGGCAGTCCCTTGGAAGTGGGGCTTTTGACCTCTTACCTCTTCCTGTTTTTAGCCTAAGCTTGATGGACAGCAGCAAGCCTAAATCAAATGTTCCAGGCCTGGGGATTACACTGTGTGTGCCTCCTTCCCCCTGGGATTGCAAGTGTTTTGCAGTTGGGGAAAGTGTGCTTTTTTGTAGGTTGTAGTTTGGCTTTTTGGACATCCTGGTTGTCAGGGAACTTGGCCTGGTGGGGTGGTTGTGGGGGGATCCTGTTGCTTCAAAAATGGGACTCATAAAGAGTGTCCCTTGTGCAGGGAAAACATAGCTTTACAGACAATGTAAAGACATAAAAGACATTGTGTTGGCCAAGATGTGTAAAACAATCGCTGCTAATTTCCCACCCCGTGGGACAGGCCGGCCTGAAATGTGCTAGTGCCTCAGATAAGGGCGGTGTGGACCTGGCCAAGCTGGCTTTGCCACCAAGGGCTGGGAGGCCAGCAGCCAGGAGAGGCGGTAGCAGAGCCAGCCCATTCCAGGCTTAATCTTTTCACCTGCCTTTTCTTTTTCGCTAATGTGTTCATTATTTGCTGAGCAGTACTCTATTCTTTGTCTGGAAATTTTTTGTTTCTAATGCATCTTGCTTTGTATGGGTGAGATATGGAACAGCCCCACAATCCGGCACCCTGGAAAGCAAGGGATTTCTACTCGGTGACAAAAGAAGGCCGCCTTGACTTCAGAGATTGCCTAATCCCAGCTGTTCTGATAATGTAATTAAGGCTGCCTAATGTCTTTAATTTTGCAACCAGTTTGTGTGAAAAGGAGAATTTGGCACTCTGAAGGCTTAAACTAAATAGCAATCTCAAGACGCCTAATTAGAATTCTCTGACATTAAGCTAATTGGTGAAACTGTATTTCAGCAGCTTAATTTCTTTATTAATTTTTTTAGCATTTTCATTGAAAATCAATTGATGAGCTGTCAGCATTTTCCCCTTAAATATAATTTACTCTTTAGTGCTCCTGTCTTAAGCAGGCTGAAAGGCCTGGACTAGCTGTGGAAGGTACTGAATATTATCACCAGCATTCCATCCCTTTCCTTTTAATCATTTTACTCTTGACCTAAATAATGTGTTTATTGTGCGACTGGGTCTTGCAGTCACTTGCAGCCCTGTTAGTGAGCTTGTGAATTGGGAAGCATTATTCTCTGGCCTTATTTTGAACACATTGAAAATAAGCAAAGTCAGGGGCTGAGAAATATACTAATGAGTTTGTGACCGAGGGATGTGACTTCTGTTGATGGCTTGCTTGGGTCAAAGGACATTTTTTGTGCTTAGCTCTGCTGGCTTCAGTGGCCTCGGATGGGAGCTGGTGCAACTTTCTTGTTCTAATTTGAAACACAGAAGGGCCTTGGCCTAGGGAGCATCCCTTGGTCTCAGGGAGGCTAGGGGGCGGGGGGAGGAACCTTGAAGAGATGCTACTTTCGGCTCTTATCATTTTTCTCCCCAGCCATCATCAAATGGGTATCTTTTTAGCCTCTTCCAGGCTTTCCCCTGGCTCCTCCGATGTGGAGTTTCCACAGGTACAAATGCTTGGGAGGGAGAGAGTAACTCCGAGGTCAGGGCTGCCTCCTCACTGAGGCAAAGGGTCCATTTGACCTGCATGTACTTGTTGGTGCTTGGGAACTCGCTGAGGACACTTAGCCTGTGGCCCTGGTACGGGCTTTACTGCTGATTTTTGTCAAAGGTGGGCAAAGAAAGTAGCCCGAAGCCAAATTCAGCTATTGGGACAGCTTTTGAAAACTGAGCAAGGTTCCCTTCAAAAGGTGCATTCCCAGGGGTAGCTAGGAATAAAATCATTTGCTTTTAATACTCAGCTCTACAAAGATAATTTATTTTGAGAGGAGAAAAATGTGGAATTAACCTTCTAAAGAAAGTTTGAATTTGACGATATTTGACCCTTGAAGCAGTGTATACATAATTTATTAAGAAAACCCATATATCCACTGACTTCTTTTCCTCTGTGTTTATAGAGGCTGATTGTTTAAAACACTTTGTTTCATTAGCTGGGTTTTTATTTTTCCTCTTGAGAGTGAGAACCTAGTATTGAAAACTTTTCATGCCTCTCTATATATGTACACACGCGCGCACACATACACACGCACACACACACACATACACATACACATACACATATAGTTTTGGCTTTGTTTTTTCTATTTACATTGTTTTTTTAAAATTCCTCTTCTCTTTTTTTAATTGTTTTATTCTGAACTTAAACAGGCCCCAAAGTATTTCCATGTACACAGAACCCAAAAAGAAGATGAACGCTTATCACTATTTATTATCATCTGTGTTAAAAAGTGTAAAATTCTACCTTTTCTCAGTTTCGGTAATTTACTGTTGATAATGACAAAGCGATGAATTGTGAAATGCTACGACACTCAGAACTTTAAGCATGTTTGTGTGGTTTTAAAGCATGACTGCGCTTTTAGTCTGTACTGTGTGCAGGACATTTTGAGAAAAGACAAGAGGAAGGTGCAGCTCTTACCAGTTTTGTCATTACTCTCCTTACTTCAGAACTCTCTCCTTTTGGGGGGTAATAGTGATTCCGGTATGCCAGAGAGGGAGCTTGGAAATTTTTTGTCATCTTTGAAAAACTGAAGTGAAAAATTTTCTGTCTAAATTACTAGTGTCTAGACCAGGGGTTCTTAATTTTTTTTTCTGGACCCTTTTAGCAGTATGGTGAAACTTTGGACCCTTTCTCAGACTACTAGTTTTAAATAAACCAAATAATGTACATAGGATTACAAAGGAAACCAGTTATATTGAAATACAGCTTTCAAGATATTTTTAAGAATTCATGAATCCCTTGAAATCTATTCACCAACTCCAGATGAAGACTGCAATTCTGGATTATTTTCTTTCTGAGATGTTTATGGTGGAGGTGCTTCTTAAGATGTTTTGATAGATTATTCAGATCACGAGAGCTTGTGTGGTTTTCTTTCAAAGCATATATTTTACTTTGACAGAGAAAAAGTCAAAAGAATTGATAGGCAGAATTAAGGGACTGTTGCTTTGAGGTGCTATTTTATTTGACCACTAAAGTAGAATGCATTTAGTTTATTAGTAAGAAGCCCCCTATATTTACAAACTTCCCCCTCCCCCAACTACTTTTCTCCCCTTGGATTTATTTAAGGAGTTGCTTAGAGAAATATACCTTTTTTTGATTATTAATAGTATTTAAAATCTGAAAAGCGAATAGTTTTTAAAAATGAATTTTTATTGATATATTTTGTTTTTAAATCATTTACAATTTCTCTCCCTTTTCTAAAGAACAGTTCTTTTTTTAAAAAGAAAAGAATAAAGAAGAGAAAAAAATTAAGCAAAACAACCATTACCTCAGAAAACTCTGTCTTTAGCGTTCCATCCCCACTGTCCTCGGCCTTTGCAAAGACTTTGAGGGAAACCTCATGTCTTGACTTTAGCACCAAGCTTAGTTATTATACTTCTGTATCATTTAGTTTCAATTGTTTTGTTCTTATTCTTTATATGCATATTTTAAAAAATTATTCCTAGTCTTTAAAAAATTATCATTTAGTTTTGAATTGAATCTCCCCCTCCAAAAAAAAGCATTTCCACATATATAGCAAGCAGAACACAAAAATGGATTGTATATGAAATAGTACATTTCATACCACTTTGCTTAAAAAAAACTATATATATGTACATATATTCTTTCAAAACTGCTTATTTTATTTTCTCTTTCCTTTTGAACTTCCATCTGTTTCCTTTTCTTCCCTTTAAACCTCTTTTTTTGTGCCATCATTATATTACTAAACCCTTCTCTAGTAAGTTACACCCCCTTTTTCCTCCTTTCTTTCCACTGTATTCCTCTTTTTACCCTTCATTCTCTTTCCCCTTTTAAAACCCTTCAGAACAGAATCAGTCCATCCCCTCAGACCTCCCTTTTTCTCATTTAACTCCCTCTGTGTTCTTTGAAGACATTAAGGTACTTGAAGGGAGACTTGTTTCTTCTCCCTCTATTAGTGCTACATCATCATAAAGTTCCTCCCAGATTCCTCATCTAACTTGACTTCTCTAGGTTTCTCTGGTTTCCATGGTGGTATTTCAGAGTTCCTAATCAGCTCAGGTCTTTTCATCAGAAATGCATGTGAAAAATCTCTTCCATTAATGACTTGTTTTTCTTTCTTGGAAGATTATATACTCAGATTTGCAGCATAAATTATTCTTAGTTGCTATTCCAAGATTTCCTCTTGTTTATATTAAAAGTTGCTAGGCCTTGAGTGATGCTGACTATAGCACCTTGGTACTTGAATTGCTTCTTGCTGGATACTTACAATATTTTTTCTTTGATACAGGAGCTCTGGATTTTGGTTAGGATATTCCTGGGACTTTTCCTTTTGGGATTCCTTTTAAGAGATGATGGATGGCTTCTTTCTATTTTCACTTGCCCTCTGTTTCTAATAGATTTTGGCAG
The DNA here is from genome assembly GCF_011100635.1 of Trichosurus vulpecula. Classification (NCBI taxonomy): domain Eukaryota; kingdom Metazoa; phylum Chordata; class Mammalia; order Diprotodontia; family Phalangeridae; genus Trichosurus; species Trichosurus vulpecula. Next base: position 290,132,934 of record NC_050577.1, read on the forward strand.
TTTTCATTTGTGATTTCTTGAAATATGGTATCTCCAGGCTTTTTAAAAAAATCATGATTTTCAGGGAGCTCAGTGATATTTAAATTCTCCCTCCTTGACCTGTTATTCAGGTCAGTTATTTTTTTTTTAATATCTGATACACTACATTTTCTTCCTTTTTTTCAGTCTTTTGATTTTGTTCTTGATGTCTTGTAGAGTCCTTCATTTCCAATTGGCCTATTTTAATTTTAAAAGGGTGTGTTACTTGTGTAAGGTTTACCACCTTTTCCCCAAACCTTTTATTTTCCCTCTAATTCTTTCCTCCAGAACTTTTATTTCATCTTCTTTCCCTTGCTTCATTTCTGCTAGGTAGTCATATAGTCTTTGTGGAGAATTTGTTTTTTCCTTGGATTCACTGCTTGCAGTTTTTACAGTTTTCAGTTCCTCTTTTGTGTGGATCTCTAGTTCTACAATAATTTTAAAATTTCAATTGGTGTTTGATTTATTTATCTCTTTAGCTTTAGTTCCTATGCTAGGACTTTATGATAAGACCAGGCTACATCCCTTACGCACTCTTAGGTGGAGTAGTCAGCCCTGCTTAGTTTAATCATTGGCAAGTTTTTGTGTTGACCTTTACCTACCAGGGTTCAGCTCCTTCTGGATCTTTGAGTTTTGGAGCCTTGGATCTTTAGGGTCCTCTGGTGTTTCAGGACAAAATTCTAGTGATCTTGGAGTCATTGACCCTGGAGTATCCCTCTCTGAGCACCATGACCCCCCTGGACCTTTCTGATACTGCCTGATCCTTCCTTCCCCCCTTAGAGTGGAAGACTTCTCCATTCTTCCTGCATCCAGATGGAGGATCCTGTGCTGCAGGTGTCTCTGGCTTGGGAGGCTGAGTGCCTGGGTTCCTTTGCCTTTCTGGCTCTCGCTTAGCTGGAGTCCTCCTTTGCCTTTGCCACTGAGACAACTGAGCGACCTTTTGTGCAGGTCGAGGGTAGAAGAAGTCAAATTTCTGCAGCTTTCATGTTTTTGCTGTAATGGGTTGCTGCATTAGGGAGTTAGAAGTGCTACTCCTTTTTTTCTTTATTTCTCTTGGGATTCCAGATCTTTTGTTCCTTCAAGTGAATTTTGTTATTTTGTCTAGCTCTGAAAAAAAATCTCTTTTGTAGTTTGGTCTTACTTTCAGTATGTCCATTAACTTCGGTAATACCGTAATTTTTATTATTTTGACACGGCTCAGCCATGAGTGCTGGGCATTCTTCTAGTTACTCAGGGTGCTGTTTCTTTAAGGAGCATTTTGTAATTGGCACTCAGCAGCTGTTGGATGTACCTGGCAGGTGAACTCCTAAATATTTTATGCATTTGGTAGTTATTTTGAATGGGATCTCATTTTATGTTATTGCCTTTTGGATTTTATTATTGACATACAGGAATGCTTTTAAATTGTTTGGTTTTATTTTGTAGCCTGCAACTTTACCAAAACTGTTAAATCTCAGTTACTTTCTTTGCTAATTCTCTGGCTTTTACTAAGTAAACCACCATGTTATCACCAAATAGGGATTTTATTTTGTCTCATCTTTTCCTACCTTATGTCTTTTTTCTTAGTCTTTTCTTTTTACTATTGCCAGCATTTTTAGAATTATATTGAATAACAGCCAGAATGAGGGATAGGAGAAGAGAAGAGGACAACCTTGCCTTTACTCCTGTATTTACTGGGGAAACTTCTGATGTTTCCTAATTGCATATAATGGTAGCTTTTGGTTTTAGATACTTTTTATCATATTAAAAAAAGATCCTTTTGTGTCTTTCCTTTGTAGGGTTTTTTCACAGATGAATGTTGTATTTTCTCAAAAGTTTTTTATACATTCCTTGATGTGGTTTGGGATTTTTATGGGATTAGTTATGTTAATTCTAAGGTTGAATCATCCTTGTATACCTGATAGAAATCCAACTTGATCATATTGACTTTTTTTTTTAGAAACTATAGACTTATTGGACAGGATTTTATTTAAACGTTTGAATCAGTATAAAAATGAAATCTTCTTTTCAATATTTATTAATAAATTAGTGGAAAAACATTTATTAAACCCTTATTATGTGCAAAGCACTTTGCTCAGTGCTGGGGGTACAAACAGAAAAGTCCGACAGCCCCTGTTCTGAGACAACCCATAGGAGCCTTTAACTGCACTTCAGTCAGGTGCTGCCTCTGTGGTGGCTAGAAAGGCCCACTGCTTCCTAGGGAGCAGAGAGGCAAAGCAGGTATTAATGCATCTTCTGGAAGGTCATTTTCGTTGATCAAGCCACATCTGTTTGTTGTTGCATCACTGCACAAAGCCAAGCACTTTGGTGGCAAGAAACTCTCCCACAGATTTTCAGTTGCTGAGGAGCCTGTGGTATCTGCTGTATTCAGAGAGTGGTGCTGGGTCCCCACCCCTGGAAAGCTGCTGTTTTTCTGGACTGAATACAACATGTACAGAAGTAGAAGACAAGGCAGATGGAGGTCAGAGAGAATGCTCGAGTGGGGAAATTGGAGAAGGCAACTGCACTGGAAGAAAGTAAGGCTTCTGAGAGGTTGAGATGAGAAGGGAGGATGAGTCAGGTATGCGGATGAGCACCTCCCACGTGAAGTAGGGCCTTGAGATGGGGCCTTGAGGTGGGAAATGTTTTCTCTACTTTTTTATGTTCACGTGAGTTCCAAACATAAGCTAAGAAATTGTTAATAGTGAAATGTGTCATAAAGCACACGGCAATTGTGTTGTTTTAATACATGATTTCACTTAGTATGTTCTCCTACTTATGTTCAATGTTTTTCGCATAAAACTTTGCCTTATCTCATGTTTATTGTGCTCAGATAAAGAGTCCTCATGTTAGAATGGGAGGACCCTGGCACAATGATCAGGAGGTCAGGGGTGGAAGCCTGATTCTTTCTCTTAATAGCCCTGGGGGTGGTCATGAGAAAGTCAGCCCTCTAGCACCTCTAGCTGCCTCGTGGCTTAAAAGTGGGCATGGTCACGTTTGCCTGACTTATTTCACAAAGGTGCCGTTATGGGACCATGTGAGACAACGTATGTAAGGTGCTCAGTGTCAGCCCTTATGGTCTTTGAAGGAAGTGGGGAGAAGGGCACTTTTTAGCAAACAGCCCACAACTGTTTGACATGTATTCATGTATGTGTATACATATGGATTATATGACCTGTATAAAATATTGTAGTATCTATACACATGCATGATGTGTTCCATATGTTACGTAGCCTTTTAACATTAATGTTTTAAAATAATATGGGAAAACATGTGAGCAGTGTTTGTATGCTGTAAAGCATTCTGGTGACCGGTGCAAAGAAAGCAGGAAGACAGTCACCTCATCTTATTTAAGACCCTTCATCCTTGAACATACGCAGAGTTCACAAGTAAGACAAAACTTCCTGCTCCCGTCAGTTCTTTTCCGTGGCTTTTATCTTTTACTTTGAAAGTTCTTTTAATGGAAACAAAATATGAAGTATGAAGCAGATAGATTCCTGAGGTCACATTGGAAAGCAATCTAATTACCTTAGTTACATTTGATGTTTATATCAAGTAGTCCAGTAACTTTAGCCTCATGATTACCCACTTAGCAGACAAGTTCCCCTTCCGTTTTTCCTTTTGTACTTCCCCTGGCTCTTCATAGGCCCTTTAAAAGTGAGACTTTTCCGGGATCTGATTTCAGCAAACCCTTATGCGTGGAATAATTGGGGCTCAATGGCTGCTTATAGAATTGAGCTGAATTACTAGGTGTCTGATGGACTTTGCTAAGTAAAGTTTGTTTCCTCATTGTGGTACTTGTGTGACACTGGACTCTGGAAGCCTCAGCCCCTGCAAGGCAGGCTCTATCAGATCCTTCCAGGACTGAATGGCTTAGAGCCAAAGTGTCAAAGGGGCCTCCCCAACCAGATTAAAATGTACTTGGGAGAGAAATCATAAGGGACTTACTAAAGTTGAACCATTTTGTTTACATTCCTACAAGGAAAGATGGTATTCGTAACTCCTGAGACCTTTCTCAGTATTAGGGTGGTTGAAGGGAATATACATATATATAGATAGAGGGCACAGGTTGAATTGAATATGAAGAGATGATATCTAAAAAAATAAATAAAATCAAGGGGTGAGAGAGAAATATATTGGGAGAAAGAGAAAGAGAGAGATAGAATGGGGTAAATTATCTCACATAAAAGTGGCAAGAAAAAGCTGTAATAATAGAAGGGAAGAGGGGGCAGGTGAAAGGGAATGAGTGAATCTTGCTGTCATTGGATTTGACTCAAGGAGGGAATAACATACACACTCAATTGGGTCTTACCCCACAGGAAAGTAGGGGGGAAGGGGATAAGAGAGGGGGGATGATAGAAGGGAGGGCAGATTGGGGGAAGAGGTAGTCAAAAGCAAACACTTTTGAAGAGGGACAGGGTCAAGGGAGTAAATTGAATAAAGGGGGACAGGATAGGATGGGGGAAATATAGTTAGTCTTTTACAACATGACTATTATGGAAGTGTTTTGCATGACAGTACATGTGTGGCATATGTTGTATGTTGAATTGCTTGCCTTCTCAAGGAGGGTGGGTGGGGAAGGAAGAAGGGAGAGAATTTGGAACTCAAAGTTCTAAAAATAAATGCTCAAAAAAAGTTTTGTTTTTTTTTCACATGTAACTGGGATATAAGACATACAGGTAATGGGGTATAGAAATCTATCTTGCCCTACAAGAAAGTAAGGGGATAAGGAGAGGGGGAGTGGGGTGACAGAAGAGAGGGCTGACTGGGGAACAGGGCAATCAGAATATATGCCATCTTGGAGTGTGGGGGGGTAGAAATGGGGAGAAAATTTGTAACTCAAAATCTTGTGGAAATCAATGTTGAAAACTAAAAAATATTAAATAATAAAAATATGAAAAAAATGTACTTGGGAAACATTTAACACAATAAATAAAAATACCATAGAACATAGAGAATGTCAATATATGTTTTTCTGAGTCAATATACTGCCCTGTAACTTTGGCATGCAACTCCCTGGCTTGGAGGGGTACTTAGTGAGGAGGAGGAGGAGCTTGGGGGGGCTTGTGCAGCTCCCTGACCATCTCCTGGGGCCGGAGGGGCTGTTGGAGCTTATCTGCCAACAAGACAGCAGGCCCTTGGGGCGGTGCAGGAAAAGCCTGGGGACACCATTGCTTCTTGCCAAGGTTACCTTACATAAAATGTGGGGCTTAGGAAAGATGCAGTCTCTAAAGGTTCCTTCTCATTTTAAACCTCTATGAATGAATGCATTTCCCAGATTATGGCAAAAATGTTTCTTTTATCACTGATTTTCATACTTAATTTGGTCACCTCGAAGTTTAATATCTTCATTTTTTATTATGATGGTATCACTGTTGTTTCCCATCAGTTTTTCATTTTTATTTTCAGTCTTGGTCTGTAGCATTCTTCCTCATGGCGCAAACCCTGGGTTCTCAAAGGCTGTGCCAGTGGTCTGGCCAGGCCTCCCTTGCTTCAAGTACAAGTCCATTGGTGGGCTAGCCAAGCTGAAGTGACATCAAGCTTGATTTTCCAGCCAGAGTAAATAATAAAACCATCTCCTGAGGTGCAGAGGGGTTTGATATCTCCCCTCGCCAACGCCTCCTATAGAGCTGCCGTGTCATAGTCCCACTGCACAGTTCTGATCATGTCAGCCACCTGCTTTAGAAACTTATGGTGTTCCCTGTTGTCTCTAATATAAAACACAGACTCCTTCAGAGTCTGGCTCAGCTTACCTTGCAGGCTGATTCACCCATTCTTCTTCTACTAGCCAGAACAGCCTGCTTGCTGTTCCCATAGATGAGCTTCCACCTCATCTCCAAGCCTTCACACAGCCTGTCCTGGAGTACCTTTCCTCACCTTCGCCTCTTGGAACCCACCCCCCCACAGCACCCTTCAGGGCTTCCCTTTCCAGAAGCCTTTCCTTGTCCCACTAGTGCTTCCTCTTTCCTCCCTCCATCTCTCTGTGTTTGGTTTCTGTATACCCTGTGTTGACTTCTTTGTGAGTAGAATATAACCTCCTTGAGGGCAGACATGCCTCACTCTTTTATTTGAATCCTAGGACTTGACACTGTGTCTCAGATATAAGAAGTACTAAATAAGTACTCATTGATTGATTTCTTACCTGCACCAGCATAAGGAGTACCTCCTACCATCGAGATTTTGTATACTTGAAATATTGATAGGAATTTTACTTTTGTACATCACCATCTCTGTTCTTGACCTAATAGGATGTGAATTTTTCAGGGTGGGGTTGTGTCTTTTTAAAAAACCTTTGTATCCTCAGCGCCCAGGGTCGTAGCTTCCATGAAGTACTTATTTATTTTGTAAAAAAATAAAAATTGTTGAGTTGCCATCCTTTGCTACTGTCTGTTTATTCTTTCTTGATAGGTATCCTCTTGTACAGCAGAAACCAGAAAGCAATGAGCTATGAGTATTTTCAGCCATTGGGATCGTCATTTCAGATGAATCCCTGCTAGCTCACACCACTGCGCCTTGTGAGTCAACTGCATTAGATCCTTCAGAACCCTTTGCAAACAGACTTCACTTTCTCAGCCCTGATCTTTGGCTTGTGCCATTCTCTTTGCCTAGAATGCCCTCCCCCATCTCTACCTGTTAGAATGCTGCTTATTACATCAGTCTTCTTTTTTCAGATCCCTATGCTGTCAGGGCAGTGTGGTACTGTGGATTGAGGCTGAATCCTTGGAGATGGCTCTTACCACCCATATGACCCTGGTGGTCACTTAACCCTGATGGGCTTTGATTTCCTTCTCTGTTCAAAGAGGAGGTTGGATCATGTGAACTATATGCACATTGCACTGTTAAATCTGTGATGTTCTGATGCTGTGAACACTCCCTCATCTGAACACAGAGCACAGACTGTTTAGACTTTGCCTTGTTTGCAGAAATTTGAGGAGTGAAAGATCATTTTCAGCTGGAGGATCAAGGCACACGTTTGGAAGAAGTAGCATTTGAACTGAGCCTTGCAAGAAAGGCAAGCATCTCTTTCTAAAAAAATTATTGATATTTTATGTCACTTTCATTTCTGAAACTAGTTCTTTCCCTTCCCCTACTTGGAGAGCCTTCCCTTATGAGAAATAATTTTTTTAAAAGTGCAGGGGAAGGAGAGAAGCAGTTGAGGAAACCCAACCAGCAAACCAACTGAGTCTGACAATAGATGCACTATTCCATACCCATGAGCCCTTTTTTTGGTAAAGAATGGAGCTGTGTAGAGAATTCTTCTCTAGGGCCAAGATCCTTGGTCATTATAACCACATAGGATTCAGTTGAGGCCTTTCGTTTTTTTATATTGGTGTAATAATTGTTTTTGCTTTTTATTCTGCCTCAGTTCATAGAAGTCCTTCCGTGCTGCTTTGCATGTTTATATTCATTGTGTTTTATGAATGACTGAAAAGGCATTTGTTGAATGCTTACAATGTTCTAAATAAGCACTGAGATAAAAAAACAAAAGAAAAGATATTCCCTGCCCTGCCTCTAGGAGCTTACATTCTAACAGGGGGAGACAACACATATAGGGGCAAGGTGGGATATAAGGAGTAATTTGGTTTGGAAAGTTCCACGGATGGTGAGTGGACCCATGTGGGAGTCGATTGGCACATACACACACACACACACACACGCATGCACACACATGCATGCACACACACGCACGCACACACACACACGCATGCATGCAATACCGATTCTACCTGATTCCATCCTGAGGAAGCAGCTGGCATAAGATAGCTGGGAAGCAGAATCTAATATGGCGACGGCCTGCCTGATATCGTTGGGTCCCAAGGGCCTCACTCCCATGGTGCCCACGTGCGAGACTAACAGAGTCTGGACGTTCTGGAGAAGAGAAGTTCAAGTATTCTGGCCGCTAAGGGGTGTAGCAGATGGAGTGCCAGGCCTGTAGTCAGGAAGACTTGAGTTCAAATGCAGCCTCCGACACTGCCTAGCTGTGTGACTCAAGCGTGTCACTTAACCTTTGCCTCGGTTTCCTCATCTGTAAAATGGAGTTAACAGTAGCGTCTCCTCCCAGGGTAAAGGAGATAAGAACCGTAACGTGTTGAGCACCGTGCCTGCTCTGCACATGTCGACCGTGATTACTGTTGCAGGAAGCGTAGTGATAGGCCGTAATGTGTGTGTGGCACAGCTGATTTAACCCTTCCCTGTTTTAGGGGGAATCTCTTTACTATCACATGGGCTTATGTATGCGCGCGCGCACACACACACACACCCCTCCTCTGCCATGCCTCATCCCCCCACACACAAACACACAGAGCTGCTGCTGTGAATATTTTGGTGTTCCCTTTTGATCTTCTTGTACTTGTCTGGCAGTGTGATTTGTGGCTGAAGGGTATACGTGGACATTGTAGTTACTGTTTTAGTATAATACCAGATTGCTTTCTAGAAATAATTGGACCCATTCTCAGTTCTACCAACAATGTATTAGTAAATTTTTTTTAATAAATATTTTATTTTTTTCTAATTACATATAAATATTTTTAACATTCGTTTTTTAAAAATTTAAGTTCCAAATTCTCTCCCCTCTTCATTGAGAGGGCAAGCAGATATACGTTATAAATGTGCAGTCGTGCAAAACATTTCCATATTAGTCATGTTGTGAAGGAAAACACAGATCAAAAATACCCCAAGAAAAATAAAGTTTAGAAAAAATATGCTTCAGTCTGTATTGAGACTCCATCAGTTCTTTTTTTGGGAGGATAGCATTTTTCATCACAAAACCTTTGAAAGTGTCTTAGATCATTGTATTGCTGAGAATAGGCAGGTCATTCACAATTGATTATTGTACAGTATTGCTGTTACTGTGTAGGATGTTCTCCTGGTTCTGTTCAACTCATTTTGCATCACTTCATGTAAGTCTTTCCAGTTTTTTCTGAAAGCATCCTGCTTGTAATTTCTTATAGCACAATACATAGTATTCCATCATAATCATATACCACACCTTGTTTAGCCATTCCCCAGTTGATGGACATCTCCCGGCTTGCCACCACAAAAAGAGCTGCTAAAAATATTTGTGTACATATAGGTTCAGTTCTTTTTTTTTTTTTAATCTATCTGGAATACAGACCTAGTGGTATTGCTGGGTCAACAGGTATTTTGGGCATAGTTGCAAATTACTCTACAGAATGGTTGAATGAGTTACAATTCTGCCAGCAGTACATTAGTGTCCCAGTTTTCTCACATCCCCTTCAACATTTGTCATTTTCCTTTTCTGTCATATTAGCCAATCTGATAGATGTAAGGTTGTTTTAATTTGCATTTCTCTAATTGTTGGTGATTTAGAGCATTTTTTTAATGTGGCTATAGATAGCTTTGATTTCTTCATCTGGAAACTGCCTGTTCATATCCTTTGACCATTTATCAGTTGGGGAATGACTTGTATTCTTATAAATTTGACTCAGTTTTCTACATATTTGAGAAATGAGGCCTTTATCAGAGAAACTTGCTGTAAAAAAATTTCTTTCCTCGGTTTTCTGCTTTTCTTCTCATCTTGGCTGTTCTGGTTTTGTTTGTTCAAAACCTTTTTTAATTTAATCAAAATTATCCATTTTATATCTTGTAATACTCTCTTGTTTGTTTATAAATTCTTACCTTATCCATAGATCTGACAGGTAAACTAGTCCATGCCCCCCCAATCTGTCTATGGTATCACCCTTAATGTCTAAATCATGTACCCATTTTGAACTTATCTTGGTATGCTGTGTGAAATGTTGGTCTATAGCTAGTTTCTGCCAAACTGCTTTCCAGTTTTCCCAGCAGTTTTTGTCAAATAATACATTCTTGTACCAAAGATCTTTGTGTTTATCAAACACTAGATTACTACTGTGTACCTAATCTCTTCCACTGATCCACCACTGTTTTTCTTAGCCAGTACCAAATTATTTTAATGATTACCACTTTGTAATACAGTTTTAGATCTGATATGGCTAAGCCAGCTTCCTTCACGTCTTTTTTTTTCATTGATTCCCTTGATATTCTTGACCTTTTATTCTTCCAGATGAATTTTGTTATTTTTTTTTAGTGCTATAAATAATTTTTGGTAGTTTGATATGGCACTGAATAAATTAAGTGGAATCTTCTTTTTTATTATATTGGATCAGCCTACCCAAGAGCAATTAATATTTTTCCGATTACTTAGATCTGACTTTATTTGTCTCTTGCCTCCAGACTTTGTTAGGAGTTATAAAAGGTTATGAAAAAAGTTATAAAAGCATATAGAAATGCTGATGATTTATGTGTGTTTATTTTATATCCTGCAGCTTTGCTAAAGTTGTAATTATTTTAACTAGTTCTTTAGTTCTGTAGGGTTCTCTAAGTATACTATCATACCATCTGCAAAGAGTGATGGTTTTGTTTCCTCATTGCGTATTCTAATTCCTTCAATTTCTTTTTCTTCTCTTATTGCTACAGCTCACATTTCTAGTAGAGTATTGAATAATAGTGGTGATAATGGGCACCATTGCTTCATCCCTGATCTAGGAAAGCTTCTAGTTTATCCCCATTATAGATAATGCTTGTTGATGGTTTTAGATAGATACTACTTATCATTTTAAGGAAAGCACTATTTATTTCTATGCTTTCTAGTGTTTTTAATAGGAATGAGTGTTGTATTTTGTCAAAGTTTTTTATATCTATTAAGATTATCATATGATTTCTGTTGGTTTTTGTTATGGGCATCGTCAGTCACGCTAATTGTTTTCCCAATATTAAATCAGCCCTACATTCCTGGTATAAATCCCACCTGGTTGTAGTATATGATCTTTGTGATATAGTGCTGTAATCTCCTTGCTAATGTTTTATTTAAAATCTTTGCATCAGTATTCATTGAGAAATTGGTCTAATAGTTTTCTTTCCATTTTGGCTCTTCCTGTTTTTGGTATTAGCACCATATATGTGTCATAAAAGGAATTTGGTAGGACTCTTCATTTGCTTATTTTTCCAAATAGTATTAGGATTAATTGTTCTTTAAATGTTGATAGAATTCACTTTGCAAATCCATCTGGATCTAGTGATTTTTTTCTTAGGGAGCTTATTGATGGTTTTTATAACTCCTAATAATTGCTTTAATTTCCTTTTCATTGGTAGTGAATTCACCCTTTTCATTTTTGATATTGGTAATTTGGTTTTCTTCTCTCTTTTTAAAAACCAAATTAACCAGTGCTTTATCTGTTTTATTGTTGGTTTTTTTTTTAAATAAAGCCAGCTCTCACTTTTATCTAGTCAATGGTTGTCTTACTTTCAATTTTATTAGTTTCTCCTTTGCTTTTCAAGATTTCCAATTTAGTGTTTAATTGAAGATTTTCAATTTGTTCTTTTTCTAGGGTTTTTTTCAATTCATTGATCTGTGTTGTAAGCATTTAGAGATATAGATTTTCCCCTAAGTACTGCCTTAGCTGCACCCCATAAATTTTGGTATGTGGTCTCATTGTTGACATTCACATTAATAAAATAATCTATTGTTTCTATGATTTATTCTTTGACTCACTCATTCCTTAGGATTAGATTGTTTAGTTTCCAATTAATTTTTAATCTGTGTTTCCACAGCCCCTTAGTGAATGTAATTTTATTGCATTATGGTCTGAAAAGAATGTATTTGATGTTTCTGCTTTCCTGCTTTTGGTGGTGAGGTTTTATGCCTTTATATGTGGTCATTTTTTGTGCAGGTGCCATGTACCACTTAGAAAAAGTTATATTCCTTTGTATTCCCATTCAGTTTTCTCCAGAGGTCCATCTTATCTAACTTTTCTAAAATTCTTTCATTTTCTTAACTTCTTTCTTGTTTATTTTTTTAAAGTTGAGGGTCCCCCTTTAGTATAGTTTTATTGTCTGTTTCCTCCTTTAACTCACTTAACTTTTCCTTTAAGAATTTGGATGCTATACCACTTGGTGCATATATGTTTAATATTGATAATATTTCATTATCTGTGGTACTCTTTTTTAAAGCAAAATGTAGTTTTCTTGCTTATCTCTTTTAATTGGCTCTCCTTTTGTTTTTGCGTTGTCTGAGATCATGATTGTTACCTCTGCTTTTTTTACTTTAGCTGAAGCATAGTAGATTCTGCTGCAGCCCTTTACTCTGTTTGCGTCTCTCTGTTTCGAGTGTATTTCTTGTAAACTTCACATTGTGGGATTCTGTTTTTTAATCCACTTTGCTGTCTGTTTCCATTTGTTCACGGAGTTCATCCCATTCACATTCGTTGTATGGAAGAAGCAAAAGCATAGTTTTAAAAGGCATTTTCTATTTTTGTGCTTTTATTTGCAGCTTCTCTCTCTTCTCTTTGAAGACTTATTCAAAAAATTTAATTCTGAAATGAAGAAGATTGCCGATCAAGTGATCCCTAAGCAAAGGGCTGCCCAGTTTGATGTGGTGAAGCACATGCGCCAAGATCAGATCACCAATGGCATGGTCAATGCCATCTCCACCGTAAGTAACCACTTACTTGTCTTCTGTACTTCAGGTGAACTTAGCTGGAAACTTCTTTCTGTGCTTGGTTGTTTTTTCACTTGTCTTTGAGAAGAATGAAATGAACAGTCGATCTTTTCACTGGAGTCCTTTTGATTGTCTCACTTTTCTATTTTTAGAGTAAATCAACAGTCTAAAAATTGTTAAGAATTTTCTTCTGCTTTGAAAGGAAACAGATATTTTTATTTTGTCTCTTGCTTTTGCCATAAATAATGCCCTTCTTCTTCCCTTCTCTTAATGACACTTTTTTTGGGGCGGTTAACGTAATATGGAGATAGCATCAACTCATTTAGGCCTATTGATTGTTCAGCTGTTGTCCAAAACAATATAACTTCCACTTTACTGCAGGTGGAAGGTCTTCAGCTGTTGTGCCCATTTGTGAGTTGAGCCTGTGGCAGCTGCTGTGTTTAGGGCCTCCATTCAGGAGGCTTTGTCACATATGTTTTCCGTCTTTAAAAAAAAATGTATAAGTTTATCAGATAAAACCTAGCTAACTTTTTGTACACCAGACAAAATTAGCTTTATAGATGGGATTTTGCTACCACTGTCAACCCAGGCATGCTGTGATTTCCCACCTTGATTCCTTTAATAATGAGAGTCAGGAGCAGACTTGTTGGTCCAACACAAGAAATCCCCTGTGGGTGTGAGTCAGCAGTCCTTGCAATGAGAGCCCTGCCCAGCCTCCTGTGAGCTGGGCTAAGGTGAAGCCTTGGTCTGTGACCCACTGGCCTGGTCACCGTTAAGGTCTGAGGGGTGACTTAAGACTGAGAAAGAACTCATGAAACCTCTATGCCTCCTTTCAGCAGATTGCACACTAGCACACAGGGAAAGAAAAAAAAAAGGAAATTTTCTGGAGTAAATTCTTTATGGAGTCATAAACCAGTAGTGGAATTTTTGGTTTTGTTACTTTTTTAAAATCTCTAGCAGCTTAGTTTTTTAGGAAATCAGTAAGAGACAGTAACATAAATTTTCCCTAAATAAACCCTTCCTTTTGATTGGCCTGTAGTCAGGAACCTCACACTATGTGCTGGGTGTTAGGAATACAGAGACCAGAAGGAAACAGTTCTTGCCCTCCGGGAGCTTATGTTCTACCCCAGCGATCAGAATGAAAATCAGGTTTGGGAAGTTTTTGTGGGGCTGCCGTTCACCTGCTCAAATACGCTCAGCAGAAAGTCTTTGGACTCACTCTCAGTTTTCTCTTCTACCATGTTTGTGTTGTCCTCTGCAGAATACTAGAACAGTCATCCACAGATCCTTCTGTGGCACTCTTAGCTCTCACATTCCATCTCCTGTCTTGTTTTGTGCCAGGTATATTTCTCTTAATTTTAATCGCCATTTCTGAGGCCTTCTGCCCGTGGCCAGTGATGTAAAAGAGTGAATGAGATGAACATGCTGTACCAAGCATATACAGCAGGCTGCCCTTGGGGTGTCCTCATGATGATATTTTCACATTCTTTAAATGTTGTTTTTCTAAGATTTATGTAATTGTCCTGAAAAAGAACTGTTAGCTTTCTGTTTCCCCTGCCTGGTACCAGACAAGGCTTTCTTGAACCTAGGCTTCTTTTTTCGGTTTTTACAACAATTTTGAAAATTATATACTTTCACATATGTTTGTGGGTAAAAAAAACCATCACTACCTCTTGGTCTTTTAGTGGTATATATTTGTTATAATGATTGTCCTATAAAACTTTATGAAAGGATTCCCAAAACAGGTTGCAGCTTTCAGTTCAGACTGTCTTGAAAGGATCAATCTACTAGTGGGTTTTTTCTCTTATTTGTTATCGTTGTCGTTTTCAGTTGTTTTGCACGCTCCGTGACCCTGTTTGGGGCTTTCTTGGCAAAGATACGGCAGCAGTTTGTCATTTCTTTCTTCAGTTCATTTTACAGATGAGGAACAAACAGAGTGAAGAGACTTGCCCAGGGTCACAGAGCTAGGAAGTGTCTGAGGCTGGATTCGAACTTGGAAAGATGAGTCTTCCTGACCCCAGGCCTGGCACTCTATCCACAGTGCCCCTTAGCTGCCCTTTTTCCCCCCTATCGCTGCTAGTTTTTCTTCCTTATTTTGTTTGGCCAGTATACCCCTCTTTAGGTAACCTCTTGGTGTGATCCTCTGCCTCCCCCTGTTCCTGGGGGCTCCCCGTATTAATGTTGAATGGATACTTGATGAGCATCGCCCCTGCAGCTCCTAAGTCCAGGAGATCCACCAGCCTTTGCCTCCCTAGTAGCAGGGGTTACAGGCGTAGGCCAACATACCCAGTTTAGTTTTTCTCTTTAAACAGGGAGATCAATATGTCAGCCACTTAGTTTAAGACATAACTGTTTTCCCCTCATTTTTGCAGTTTTATTTCAGTGACTACGCAAACAGTTTTTAAAATCTTCTCTTAACCTTTGCAGATATTTTCCTTAGGAAGACTTAATGTACTCGTTTTAGGAGATGAAGGAAATTGAGTGTTCAAAATGAATTTTATATGAGTGTGTTTTCAGAAAGTCCTGAGTGGCAGGATAGCCATGGAGCGTGTGTAAAGTGCCTGAAGACTCACAAAAGGTTTGATTCTTGGATTCCTTAAAGCCTCCGTGAATGAGTCTGCAGCTCCTTCTTATCCCCCATAACAGCTACATGCTCATTTTTCTGCTTTTGCAAAGTAACCCTAAGGCACACTTTGGCTGTCATCTCACCGGGATGTCTGCGGGGCTTAGCACCTTACTCGTAGCTGTTTCTACTCTAGGGTCACGAGAAAAACCATCTCTTTTTGGAGAGTTGCCAGACCTCTGAAGAACCTGTTTAGATCCAGTGTGGTCCAGTGGGAAGTGTTTGATTTGGAATCAGAGAAGAGTGGCTCCGATTCCAACTCTGCTGCCTCTTTGGCCTTGGGCACACACTCTACCTCCTTGGGACCCCAGGGCCCTCATCTGTGAAACAAAGAGGTTTGATGGTCCACAGGGTCCCTCTTGGCTCTAAATGCCCGATCCTCTTATCCATATACATTTTATGCCATTCACAAAAGGGCTTTGCCTACTGTCACCTCTTAACCAGGAATGCAGTTTGGGTCCGAGGTAGCTAGACTATGGTTTTTCGGCCAGTACAGTAACAAAATCACAGAATTGGAGAGGTCCAAGTGGCCACTTAGTTCAGGCCATACCCGAAAGGAATCCTCACTCTCACATTCTTGGCAAATGGGCATCCAGCACCAGCTTGAAGACTTCTGGCAAAAGGGAACCAAGCCACCACCTCCTAAGACAAGCCATTCTGCTCTTCTAGTTCTAGTTGTTAGCAGGTTTTTCTTGGCACCCAGCCTAAATAGCCTTCTCTGCAGCCTCTCCATCACCACCCCCTACCCCTCCCAGCCTTGTTCCTTGGACTACCTTTGGAAGCCAAACAGAGGGCATCTCATCCCTTATTGATTGATTTTCCACAGGACAACCCTTCAGATATTTGAAGATAACTATCATGCTCATATTGAGCATTCTGTTGGCCACAGTATGCCCAGTCCTTTTCGCTGGGCCTCATATGCCTTGGACTTTTGTCATCCTAATTGCCCTCCTCTAGATCCCATCAGGCCTATCGGTGAACACAGTTTGCCAGGCAAGGTGGAGTGGGACTGTCACCAGCCTATTGCTGGCAGCTATGCCTTCCTCAGTGCAGCCCACGATTACATCATCTTTCCTGACAGCCACTTCACCTATCAAGCTTGCAGAACATTAACTTTCCCCCATCACCTTTTCTTCAAACTGATGTCAAGCCATTCCTCCCTCATCTTGTATTGGTGAGGCTGGGGTGTTTTTTTTTTGGGTGGGGGGGAGGTAAGACTTTACATTTATCCCTTGTGGTATTTCATTTTATGAAATTCAGCCCGTGGAGATGTTTTTAGATCTTGACTCTGCTATCTAGTGGGTTGTATTTCCCTCTTGGATTTTGTGTCCTCTGCCAGTTTGATGAGCATGCTATCTATGGCTTTTTCCAATTCATTGGTAAAAATGTTACAGAACAGGTACAGGGCCAAACATAGATTCTGGGGGTGCACCAGTGGAGCCTGCCTGCCACATTGACATTGAACCACCACCAACTACCCTTTGAGCCAGATGCTGAATTAGTTCTGAATTTATTTAATTGCGTTATTGTCTGTTTCACATGCTGCTAGCTTCTCCCCCAAAATAGGAGCTACTTTATAGGCAGTCCTGCTGCTGTCTGGTAAACCACATCTGTAGTGTTCCGTTCCTGTGCCGCTTTAGTAACAAGGTTAGAGCAGCTTGACTATCTTTGTGGTCCTTATTCTCACTCTCCAGCCTCAGCTCATTCTGAACTCTTGCAGTCTTGACACTATTTTCATAGAACCGTGTGTTGTCTGATCCTTATCATCTGTACCTTTCTTTTTACATTCTAAGTCAGTTATTGAATTCCTTGTTGGCCTTTTGGGACCATTCCTTTATTTCCTCCTCATGAAATGTCTTCAGAACTTCATTCTTGTTTATCTCCTGTCCCTCCTGAGCTAACATCCCCCTGTAGAATTTTAGTCCATGAGGTCCTTTCTATCCTTTCTCTGATCCCTTTAAAATATTGCTTTCCCTGTATCTGGAATGTGTGTCAAACTATTCCTGGATTTCTTCTCCTTTATCACAAGCTTTAGGAGGGAGGGAGTGGTAACTTCCCTACAGGGTTCTCCTCACTTTCACCCTGGCAATGAGGTCAGTGGGGATTAGATCCAGAATAGCTTCCCCTTGTTGGTATAGTTTGCCATTTCCTGGGGTGGTCTCATGTGAAAGTCTTGGTGCTGAGTATGAGGAAGGAGGAAGGGCCACGTGCTTTGTTAAGGAGTGTAGCCACGTTGAGCTCCAAGGGCCACTCATGTGGAGGCACTCATGCGCAGTGGGAGGAGCTCTGGCCTTGGAGCCTACCTTTGCCACTTAACCAGCTGCTTGATCCTGGGCAAGTCCCTTAATGCCCTGAGTTTCCATTTTAAAAAAATCTGTAAAATAGGGATCTAACAATACTTCTAGTATGTTATCTGTCTCACCCCATGAAGCTGGCAAATCTTATAATGTTATCTAAATGCCAGCAGTGTTTTAAAGTAGATTTTAATGGATGTCTTGTTTTTACATCAGCTTAGTCTCCCCATGTCCAATCTCTTCTTGCTTCCAGAGAACCATCCTATATTAAAAAAAAATTGAGAAGGAAAAATAATTCCTCCAAGTGAATAATGACTCAGTAAGATCTCCTTGGGGGTTATATTGGCAGTTTTGTTAATCATCGTTAGCAACAGGCTCAAGGCCTTTTTTTGGCTGGTGACTTGCACACTGAAATGATTGGTTGGTTTTTCAGTGGCTGCCGACTGCCCTTCCCAAAGGGCAGATTTTCTGGCAGCTTTTGTAAGGGGTAACCATAGGCTATTGGTGCTTCCTTCTCCTGATTTTACTTTATCACCTCAAAGATGTGTGGTCTCTGTGAGGGCTCATTCCTGTAGCGCTGAGTGGCTCCTTAGGTCTTAGTAGCTTCTGGGGCTGAGAAGCTCATCTCCTCGTGCCCAGCCCAGGGCCGAGTCTCTCTGAAATGGTTCTGGTCCTCAGACAGCCGGCATAGGGCTCACTACCAAGGCAAGCCTCACAGGAAGCTTTTTCCACTTAGTTCAAAGTTGGAAAAAGTTGGAGAAAATGCCAAGCCCGGAGTCAGGAAGACCTGAGCCCAAATCCCCCCACACACTCCCTAGCTGTGCAGTACAGGGCAAGTCACTTTACCTTTCTCAGCCTCAGTTTCCTCATCTGAAAAAAAGAGGGAAATAATCGAACCTCCCTTACTGGATCATTGGGAGGTCCAGTTGAGATAATAAGTGTAAAGCGCTTTCCAAGCCTTAGATAGTGGCAGGACTGGCAAGGTTTGTGAGCGCCCAGAGCCCACTGCACTCCACAAGGAAGCTCTGGAGAAGGATACATCTAATTATCATTACTGGAGTCAGTTAAGCACCAGTAATACGTAGGCCATACAGAAGTTGTGTAAAGAGAAGTGATAAAGTGAGACAAGAGTCATTTGGGAGAAGTCAAAGCTTCGTGCCGATAAGGGGTCTCTTTTAATAGTTCTTTTGTGCTTCCCCCTTTTTCGTGGCTACCAGTGACTTTTTGTTATTCAAATTCTCTTAATCCCCTTTCTCTTTGTACTTTTATCCCCCCAAACTCTTCATTTACAGGCTTAGGATCATAGTTGAAATTACTCTTCTCCATTTTTTAAAGATATTCTGGTCCACATTTTTATCAGTGACTTGGATAAAGGCATAAAGCATGTATTGATACAGTTTGCACGTGACAGGGAGCTGGAAGGAATCACTCATATGTAAAGTGACACAACCGTGATGTGAAAAGATCTCGATGGGTTTCAAGAATAGATTTGGTAAATATGCTTGGCTTCAGTAAGTCACAGTCACGTGTGCAGGCCGGGAGGTGCTGCTGCTTACCAGGGAGTATTTGTGGACCTTCCAGAGCTCAATCTAGAATCAGCCTGGTGAGGGGGCAGGCAGCCCAGAGCCCAATTTAACTTCAGCTTTGTTGATAGAAAAAAAAGGGCCTAGAGATAGGAAGGCTTGAGTCCGGCTGATTGTTTCTGCTTCTGGGGGATCCCATTGACACAGGATTAATAAACTGAAGCTCATCCCAAGAAGAGCTGCTCAGAGAAGGAGCTGAGGGTGTTTGGTCCAGGAGAGGAGAAGACTGAGAGGGACACTTGCTAGAGTTATTGTCTAATGTTTGAGAGTTGTCACAAGGAAGTAGACTGAGATTGGTTCTGCTTGGCCCTGGCCAGAGAACTGGCTCCGAAGGGTGGGAATTATGGGAAGGTAGATCTCAGTTGTCTGACCAATGAGAGCTGTCCAGAAATATGGACTGCCCTGGCAGGGCCCAAGGTTGGAGAACGATCAGAATATTTCCTTCGACAAACAAGAACTAGCTGCTTTGTGCTCAGCTCTGTGATCTAGAGGGTGAGGCCTTGGGGAAGGTGAGATTAGAGGACCAACAGTCCTTTCCAACTCTGCTATTCTATAATTCCTTGTGGGCCAATGCAGGCTGAGAATGATTTTATAAATCGTTCCTAGTAACTGGTCCAGCTGGCTATTTTATTAGTGCATTTGACTTGAGTGGGTATGAGTCATTTGAGTTGTTCCGAGTGGCTCAGAAAGCAGGAGTCAGCAGCAGCCATCAAGACCCTCCACAGCTCTCCCTGGAGAAAGCCAGGAGCCATGCCGGCCATGCCCGGTTCTAGCACCTCAGCTGCTTTTCTTCCTCTAGGGAAACTGGTCCCTGAAGAGATTTAAGATGGATCGCCAGGGAGTGACCCAGGTGCTCTCTCGCCTGTCCTATATATCTGCTCTGGGCATGATGACAAGGATCTCATCACAGTTTGAGAAGACCAGGAAAGTGAGTGGTCCTCGCTCACTGCAGCCATCTCAGTGGGGTATGCTCTGTCCGTCTGATACTCCTGAAGGAGAGGTAAGGAGCCTATGGACTCTCTGAACCACTCACTCAGCTCTGCTGGGCACTGCTTGACATACCTCCCAGTCTTCTATGAAGCACCTGTGGAATAATCAGGACTCCACTGGCATTAGGGGCAGTGTAGCTCATGCTCAGATGGGGGCACAAGATAGTTCCGCATTTCTATTTGTGTAAAGAATACTTTGACTTAATGAAAAGTAATTCATAGCAGTATGTGATTGGAACAACAGAAAAATAAAATAAGTCATTTTGGGGTAGGAACCTCTAAAAGGAAAAACTGGTGGGGGTGGGGAGAAAGTTGGGAGGGAGGCTTAGTCTTGAGACCTCCATGTATTTGTCTCCCATATTTTTGTTAGCTTTCTCTTTTTTCTCTCTCCTAATAGCCATTTTGCTTTAAATTTAGAAGCAATATCCTTTGTAGTTGGGATACCTCACTTAAGCAAAAATGAACTTTGTAACATTCGTGTATGGTCTCAGAATGATTTGTGTCTCTCTTTGTTTTTTTAGGCTTGTGGTTTGGTAAAAAACTTGGCTTTGATGACACACATTACAACTGACATGGAAGATGGCCCCATTGTTAAACTAGCCAGTAACCTGGGTGTAGAGGATGTTAACCTCCTCTGTGGAGAAGAGCTCTCTTACCCAAATGTGTTCCTTGTCTTCCTCAATGGTTGGTACTCTTAACATAGACTTACTGTTGAATCATAATTTATGAGGGACAAATTACTATTTGACAAGCATACCGTAATTTTTAGGGTGTAAATTGACTTTGTAATTAAATTTTAAAAAATAAGTCATCCTATGCACTCAGTCCTGTCCACTCTGGTTCTTAGTGACTATGGATGCCAGGACCAGGTGCTTGGGAGATCTCAGCTCTGTAGATTAGCAGCTGTTGGGTGTGGCAGTAAGAGGACCATCAGTCTGTGCAGTGGTACAGGTCAAAAATCCCAGTGTTACGTGGAAAAATTCAAATCGATCTGTATAACTAGTTGACATAGCCATACCATTTTGGCATAATAAATGAAATTTGTATTTTGATGTATTATTATTCTTTTAATAGTATTAAATATTTTAATTTGCATTGGAGGCCAGAGTATTGATTTACAAATTATAAGGTCTATTGATTTGATTTTTCTTATTTTGTTCTTTACATTTTTATTTCATTATTCATATTCATTTCTAAATATATCCCTCCCTTTTCCTCTACTTGTCAAGCTTTTCCTTTTATAACAAAGATTTTAAAAGGAAAAAAAAAAACAAAACAGAAAAACCAACCAGGGCCTCTACTGTATCTGATATCATATGCAGTATTTATTATATTTTTATTTATTGTATATTAATTAATGTATTATATATAATATATATTTATATTTATAAAATATATAACATTTTTATATTTGTTATATTCAGTATTTATTAATGTTTAATTTAGATAGCGACTTCTTTATTGGCTAACCAAAGAAGGTTATGGAGAAACAGGATTTGTAAAGAGTTTCGTGGTTTTGCTTAAAATTAATCTGTTAGGAAAGAGACTTTCTGGATTCATTTAAGGAGACGTTTCTGTTTTTAAGTGTGATAACCCCTTGTGTTTAGGCAATATCTTGGGTGTCATTCGAGATCATAAGAAACTAGTGAACACATTTCGGCTCATGCGAAGGGCTGGTTATATTAACGAATTTGTCTCAATCTCAACAAATCTCACTGATAGATGTGTCTACATTTCCTCAGATGGAGGAAGGTTGTGCAGGTACGTGTGGTTGGGGGCAGGGATCCGGGTGCCAGCTTTAATTTCACCAGTACCCATCCCTTGGGGATCTCCTCTCCCAACGTGGCATGTCGCTACATATGTTCAGCCTTCCCATGCCCTTCTTTCCCTGAATTTCTTCAGACCCTTTGGGAGTACCCTAGCTAGGCGAAGTGGATAGAGGGTGGGGACTCAGGAAGACCTGAGTTCAAATCCTGCCTTAGACACTTGCATGCTGGGTGCCCCTGGGTCATTGTGACTGCATAGCACTTTGCAAACCATCCACTGCCACGTCAGGGTAAGTTGTTCTTATTTCTCCTCCTTTTCCAATATTCAGTTCATATTGTTATCAACATTAATGATAACCGTAACAGTAATAATAGGAGTTGGCATTTACACAGCCGCTGTAAAGTTTGCAAAGCACTTTACAGATGTTGTCTCATTGTATCTTCACAGCAGCCACGGAGGGTGGGTGCTGCTGTTATTACCCCCATTTTACAGATGAGGAAGGTTAAGTGGCCCGCCCAGGTCGCTCAGCTGGTTTGGACTCCGGTCTGCCTGACTCTGGCTCTTGCACTTTGTCTGTTGCGCCCCAGTGTCTCTCAGGGACGTGTGGCCGTCTGGAAGGCCGAGGCAGAGGGCCATTTCAGCCATGCAAGCAGAGGGGCTTCCTCCCCATCTGCCCCGCTGTGCATCCTCTAAGGTGGGCTGAGCTGCAGCCTTGGGGAGAGGAGAGGCGGCCTTGCCCAGACAGCAGAGGCAGGATTGCAGAGCCCTGTGGATTTCCATAGAAAGCTCCCCCAGCTCCCTTTCAGCGACTTGTCTCTCCCTTTGTGGTTGTGCAGATCCTCGTCTTGGCCGTTTCAAAGCGCTCATTCGTCCCAGATGGTTCTCTGGGCTCCGGGGCAGAATGCACAAGTATCTTGTCATATTGGTTGCACTCTGTAAGAGCTGCTTGTCCAAATAGCAACAGCCCTTGACGTTTCGATCTCACATGCCTTCCTTTGTGGGGATGTTTCCCTGTAGTGGCAGAGTCCTCAGACGTAAGTCAGTGCTGACAGTTGTGGGTCAATCGAACAGGACCTGGAGCCTGAGCACTTTTTATACCTTGGGCCTGTTATGCAACTGGAAAAGCAAAGCCAGAGTGTCATCCCTCTCCCCCTCCCCACACACACTCAAAGCCCTCCCTTTGTAAGATGCGGCTGAAAGAGCCCAGCATCTTCCTGATCCAGTTATGTTTGCTTAAGCAGAGATGCTCTGTAAAAAGTGAGATCTTCTCTTTGAACTCAGCTGGGCCAAAATGCTACGGGGATTGTCAGGGCTTGACCACTCCATGAGCTGTGCATGGGATCCTTGGTCTAGCTAGATGTCACATACGGGGATAGGAGAAGGGCTTAGTAAGTTTGGGGAAAGTCAGAAATGGAAGAGAAATCCAGCTTTTTCTTAAATAGCTATGATTGAAGAGACCCCCGATGACGTGACCTTCGTGGCTTCTTTGAGGCTGGGTGTTTCTTTAATGACTACACATGCACATTACAGAGAAGGGTGTGTGTGTGTGTTTGGGTGGATGAGTGGGTGTGGGTGTGAAGCTGGCAGCCGTGTCTGTGGATCTTTTTCCATTACGTGTCAGTTGCCTTATTTGTCAGCTGTTGTAGCCCATCCCTTTGAATCTTTCTTTTTTCACATTAGACCGTACATCATTGTGAAGAAGCAAAAGCCTGCCGTTACAGACAAGCACATGGAAGAGCTGGCCCAGGGGTACAGGTAATTGCTTAAAGGAAAGCAATTTCATTTCTTCCTTTTAAAAAAGTGCCGTTTTAGTGCCCTCCATTACTGGAGGTGTCCTCCGAGTTGTGATGCTGATTGAGTTTTGGTTTTGTTGACTGCTTTTTCTCAGGCCCTCGTCATTCAATCAGATTCCTTTCCATAGCCGTTTAACCATGACCCATTTTCAGTAAGCCGTCCTGCAGTATAGTTTTATCAACTGAAAAATGGAAACTTGCTTAATATTTTTAAAACATTTGATTCCCAGTACTTGAAGGTATCTTACATACAAGTAGATACTAACACAGTATAAAAGGTTGGTGAGAGGCAGGATGATGGCATGGATAGAGAGCTGGGGTCACAGTCAGAAAAGCATAACCACAATTCCATTGTAGTTTTACACCTTGTACATACAGGGAAACTGAGTCCCAGAGAGGGAATATCACTTGCTCAGGGTCATACAACTGTTTAATTCAGTAAGCAATTAAGTGCCTCCTATGTGCAAGGCACCTGTGATGAGGATCAGGAAGTCAGAGATCAATGTGTGGGACAGATTCTACCCTCCAGGAGTGGTGTAGGAGCAAAATCCTAACACCTACGCCCCATACAAGTAAGGCTGGCTTTTTCTTAAAAGGTATTAAGTCTTGGTTGGCTAAGGAGACCTAGGGTTTTGGCCATTGATCATTTTTTTCATTGCTCAAGTATAAAACCACCTCGAGGGTCTGTCTCTAAGAGCCCTGCTCAGGCTTGGCTGCTGGATCTCAGCTCAGTCACCTGGTGGCATATTCATGGCCTCTTCTTCCTGCAATGGCAAACGAACCCTTCTTTTGTTGGCTATTGAATGACCTGTGTGTGTCTCACTTTATTCCAGCCTTAAACTCAAACTACTGAGCAATGAGGTCTGAGGCAGGCCCCGACCAGGACGTGTGCCAGGCCACGTTCCAGGGATACAGAAATAAAGCAAGAAAGAGTCCCTGCTCTCAAAGACCTCCCATCCTTCTCTTTGGTGGACCCAGGAGAAGGACCTGTGCATTGATGACAGCTGTAGTCTGTGCACAGTCTGGGCCATTCCAAATG
Source organism: Trichosurus vulpecula (assembly GCF_011100635.1). Classification (NCBI taxonomy): domain Eukaryota; kingdom Metazoa; phylum Chordata; class Mammalia; order Diprotodontia; family Phalangeridae; genus Trichosurus; species Trichosurus vulpecula. The sequence continues at coordinate 290,157,497 of NC_050577.1, forward strand.
CTAGGCTAGTCTTGAGGTGGGAGAGGTCACCTTGGACTGCAAGAGTCAGGGTGGCAATCAGTGAAGGTTTCATGGAGCACCAAGGCTGGGCGCCTCCTCAGCAGGGGAAAGTGATGGGAAGTCCAGGAATGGGGGATGGGCCAGGGCTGTGATGTAGAATCCCAGAAGTGAAGTTGTTTGAGACCAAGCTTGAGGGGATAGCTCCATGCTAGAGCTTTGGTCTCTGGTTCATAGTGGGGGCCCCCATAAGAAGCACTTGGCAACCAGATGGTGTCACAGTACACACAGTGCTGGGCATGGAATTAGGAAGGCATGAATTTGAGTCTGGCCTCAGACTCTGACTAGCTGTGGGACTCTGGGCAAGTCACTTAACTGATGGTAAAATGAGAGGATTGGACTTACGGGATTCTACAGGCCCCTGCAGTTCCAAATCTAGAACTCTTGATTCCTGCTGCTGGACCCCAACTCTAGGAATGGGAAACTAAAAGTAAGCTTAGTTATTGTAATTCAGATGACCATGCATTGTCTGAATCTGACCACAACTTTGCAGGTCGGCCTGGAGTCAGGAAGGATCTGAGTTCAAATCCAGACTCAGACACTTACGAGCTGTGTGACCTTGGGCAGGTCACTAAATCTCAAGTCTGCCTTAGTTTCCTCCTCTCTAAATTGGGGTCATAATACCATCTGACCCCCCAGGGTGGTTGTGAGGATCCAACAAGATAATGCTTGCAAAGCCCTCAGCACAGCTCCTGACGAGTAGAAGGTGCTGTAGAAATGCCTATTCCATTCCCCCCTTATTTGCCAAGTTTTGGGGTGTGGTCTATATGGCTTTGGAGCAGCACAAGGCACATTTATCCCTGTGTACCATGATGGTCACAGCAGGGGTGAGCTGGGCTTTAGCGGGGCAGATGCCACAGGCACACAGTCTGCTCGACCACTACTGACTTCTTCTTATATTCATCTTCCCCGCCATGTCTGTAGGCTGCCTTGATCCCAGAAACCTCAGCCTCCTTTAAACATCCTGGTGGGAGTAGAGGTCCAGAGAGCCGCCACTCTCCTCTGCAGTTCGTGGCAGCTGCTAGGCACTAGGAATATTGTGGGGAATGCTCTCTTATGTAGCAGGGCACTTAACCCTCTGCACCCCAACTCTGCCCAGTGCCTCACACTGTTACCTTCTTCTGACTGACTCATAAAAGACCAGACAAGTGGATTGGAGCTAGATTCTAGAGAGCCTTGAATGCCAGGATTCAAGGAGTGTGAGTGGTCTTGCTGCACAGAGGAATGCCTAGATCAGATGAGGGCAGTAGAAGGAGAACTTGGGTAGAAATGTGAAGGATAGAGGTAACAGTCTGGAATGAGGAAGAAGCTGTTCTAGTAGCTTTGGTGAGGGAAGGTGAGGCCTTGATCTAGGGTGGCCACGGTGTGAACAGAATGGAGGGAAAGGCGGCAGGATTTACTGCATGCGCAGAATAAATGGGATTCGGCAGATCATGGAAATATGAAGTAGAGAGAAGAGTCAGAGGTGACCAAGGTGGCTCTTTTGGGTACTTGGGAGGTTTGTAGTGTCATTGGGGGAGCAGATGAACTTGCAGTTATGGACTCCTTCCATGTTGTGTTGGAAGGGCCTGTGCCTTTGGTTTCTTCTTATGACTAAGAAGTGCTGAGTAAACTAAACTTTTTTAAAAAGCAGTATTGTTATTCTTCTAAAATACAACTTTAAATTTTTTCTCTTTAAATTTTTAATTACAGTAAGAGTGGCATGAGCTTCACAGATCGAAGTTCTTGATAACTTCTGTTTGCAGGGAAGAAAACCAGTATCTTATTTTATTTTCAGTTACATGATACTTAAAAAAATTTTTTGCTGCAGAAATGTTTTAACACATCTCTGATGCATTTTCAGAAATTTTGAAGATTTTCTGCATGAGAGCCTGGTTGAATATTTGGATGTGAATGAAGAAAATGATTGTAACATTGCATTGTATGAACATACAATTAACAAGTAAGTAATAACCATACCAACAACTTCAAAACCTGTTTTCTTTAGAATCTGTCCTCCTCTTGGTTCATGAACATTCTTTGTTGTCCTCTTATCCATTTGGAAAGAACTGTGCTTCAGCTGCCATTTTGTGTGAAATCCTTAAATGGACCCAGAATTTCATCCATATGAGCTGCCCTCCATGACTGTGGGTGGTGCCCCATCAGCATCTTCCATCTTGTGTGACTCTTCTCTATGTCCTTCCATCAGTCCCCCCACAGTGGGGTCTGCCCTGTGCTCCCAAAGGCCCCTTCTAGGCTTTTTTGTACTCTAGGGGCCAGGGCAGATTTTCTGTCTGTCCCTGCTCTCTGTGTGACCCACTCACGGCTGCTTCCCCAATGTTTTCTTCTTGGTTGAGACAACACCATGTTACAGTATTTTTCTAATTATAAAACAACCCAGTTACAATACTGTATTCTGTATACCTCCCAGTCTTTTCATGGGACGCTTGAAGATCTGCTCTGCTCTAGAAGATGGTTTGAAGTCATTCATATACAGAGTAACAGTAAGAAGGCAAACACAGAGATTAGAAATCATTCTGCCATTTCAGTCACTTTTTTTCTTTCTTTTTTGTAATATCACCTATGATTATTTCTATTCTCTTGGTATTTTTCCTCCCCATGACCCCAACCAGAGATATTTTGCCAAAGAATTCTTCATTGCTTTCAAAATTATGTTACGTCTAACATAGATTTCTTCTGATATTGAGGACTGGGGTATTAGAGGCCAAATACAGTGCCTCACTGTTGATGACTTTGAAAGTGGATTTAGAAACACTGACCTCTCTGTTTCATCAATGTCTGGTGGTTGTCTTTCTACTTTCCTCCTAAAATGCTCTTGATAATATATGGCTTAGTTAGGTTTCACTTCAGGCTTTCTGCTGACTCCCTCTGTTTTTAGGGTGATCTTCCGACATTGTTCTCTGTGACATTTTTCAAATGAGTTTGTCTTTTTAATCGGTGTGGTCCTGGGCTGCTGTCTCAGGTCGTCTTTGTCTGTGGCAGCTTCTGGGCTCTTATGACTTTCTTCTTTTACTAACTTCATTGATTAAACTTCTTTTTAAAATAGTGACCATGAAAACCATTATCTTTTACCTTCTTCATATTCCATTTTTGGGGCATCGATAAGTTTGTTTGGCTAGGGCATGTTGAAGCCATGAATCGTACGTGCTCTCTTCTTTTCATCTGTAACCTTCTAATTGGGTATTGATTTTAATCTTTCTCATAAGTATAATCTTTGTATGCAAATACAAATGAGCATAACAGTCTCTGCCTCCCTTTACCATACTGTGCTGCCTCTGTGTATGTCCCCTTTGTGACTCCCCTTAATGTGTGGTCTTCCCCATTAGGATGTAAGCTGTTGGTGGGCAGGCTCTGTTTTGCTCACTTGTATTTGTAGCCTCAGAGCTTGGCACAGTGCCTGAAGCAATTAATAAATGCTTTATGATACAGGTACTCCTCTGTGTTTTTGTGATACTTCTGTTTATTTTAAAATAAGAAGGGCTTGTCTTCTCATCTCTGCCAGAATTTGATCTGGTGCCTAGGCCTCGAAAGAAGAATCTGAGAGAGAGGTGCCTGCTGTGGATCCTTTGAATTCCTCAGCTTGTAAAGTCAGGGGCATCGCTGAATTCTTGTTCCTATTTAAAACCCAGGAACAATGGAACACACCTTCAGGGCTTCTTTGGGTGCAGTGGTGTTTTAGGGGTGTCTTGTTTCCTTTGTTGTCATATCCTGGAAATATGATGCAGTGATTGCTATGGAGTTTGTTGTCACAGTACTAACAGCAGGTGAGAAAAGCTGACCTGAACTCTCAGGTGTCTGTACCCTGAGGCCAAAGGGTCCAAGGCAGTTTCTGAGGCTCTCCTGAGGTACTTGGTTTAGGGTGGTTGGCACTGCAGCCATCTGTGGGCAGAGCAGGAGCTCTTCTTCATTCAAAAGCTGTTTGCCTCTGGGCTGCTGGGACCATGGAATGGTGCTGTTTAGTATCTTCACTGAGGTTCTCTCTTGACATATCTACAAACATAGTGAATGAACCTTGAAACTGGGCAGAGAACATATTGGAATTCTTCATTTGTGTTTTATGTATTGAGCCTCTTAGTAGCCTCCCCCCGAGGTGGCCTTCCAGAAAAGACTTAACTGACTTATCCAATGGCCAAAAGTTTGATAGTATTCCTGTGCATTTAAATGGAATGCCCTGCATGTATTATGTCAGTCGGTGGTTTATTATTTGTGTATTATGCATTACTAAATGATAACGCACCTTAAAACTTCAAAGGGATTTGCTTACAGTGCAGTGACTATGTGAGGGAGCTAATAAAAGTGTTACTGGCCCATTTTCCAAATAAGGAAACTGAGGCCTGCAGAGGCTATGCAGCTCTTCCATAATCATCTCTTTGAAAAGTGTCAGAGTCTGGATTTGAAACCAGGGCTTCCTGTCTTTGAGTCGAGCAGTTATCCATGATAGGGTAGTCTCACTTCACTGACAAGCTCAGATTCTGAAAAACATCTTTTTAACCAAATGTTTTATTTTTGCTCTTATTGGTAATAGCAGCATTATTTCCTTACCCCTCATAGAAATCGCCTTTGTAACAAAGAAATACAGAGAAGCAGATTCATTCATTGGTTAAGTCAGACGACACATACCTCATTCCACACCTGCAATCTGAAGCCACCAGTGAGCGCTCTGTTGATTCGAGTATTCATGGCTTCCATGTTGTTTTCCTCTCAGTTTTCATCATAGGTGTTCCTTCCTGATTCTGCTCAGCGTCTGTTTAAGCAAGTTACCTTGAAGTCTTCACATTTGTGGTGGTTTCTTTGGTGGTGTAACATTCCATGACACCCTTCCCAATTATTTGATGCATGTGGACCTTTCCCTTTCTTTGGCATCCTCCAAGCAGTGCGATTGCTGGGCATGCGGAGTTTAGCAGCTTTTCTAATACAATCTAAAATTGTTTTCTAGAATTCTTAGATCATCTTATAGTTTCATCTTTTGTCAGCGACTCATGTTTGGGAAGGCCTCCTGTTTTGAATGGCTAAAGAAGAGGGTGGTTGGGCTTTTTTTCCCTTCCTTCAGGAGGTGTTTTTCCTTTGGGTTATTGATCAGTTCTGTGATGGATTGCATTGTTTGTCCCTTGTCAGTGAGTAGCTCAATAGTGTATGCCCAGCTAGGATTTTCCCTTAACTGGCTGTAGGCAAAAAGGGGGAAATAGACAGAAAAATCAGACCTTTTCTCAGGTGGGAGGTGATTCATTTAGAAGTTGGACAGTAAGAAAGTGCGGTTGGAACCTGGAAGTTCTCCATCATGATCACCCCAAGATCACAACAGTGAGCACAAGGGGCTTCCACAGCTCCTAGAGGCCCAGAGTGTGGAATGGCTTGCCTGTGGTCGCCCAGCAGGTGAGGAAGAGGCACAATTGGAGGCAGGTTCTCTGACATCAGGCCCATCCCATTTCCTTTACATCACTCTCTTAGCAGGAACAGGACCTAAGAGAGAAGCAGTTTAAATGATACCAGGGAAGCAGACTGTCAGAGTATTTGCAGAAATGTCTTTAACTCCATTTAATTTTGTCCACTATTATCAGAGCACCTTGGAAAAATTTTGAGCAACCTTTGGTAAGGCTCTGTTCTCACCCCTGCTCAAGTGGGAAAATAGCCCATAATTTGTTTGTTTGTTTAAAGATCATTCTGCCTTCTTTCTTTATAAAAACAAAACCTAGCATATTTCATTAGGGCTTTTACAGGTGTTCTAGATGAACATATAGTCTTACTAGTGTTTTTATCATGAAAAGCCCGAGAATAATGGGGTCATCCTATAGGTCTCCCTTTCTCTCTTTCTCATTTTTTTCAATCTGGCCTCTTTTCTACAGTTGAAAAGGGTCCCTTGCCCTTTTCTCCCCATGAGGAATGTTAACTGCTGAATTTCATTTGTTAGTATTTAAACAAGGGGTGGGAGGGGGGTACATTTCAAACAAATACCATTCTAACTCAGGCTATAAATGGGACTTTAAGAGGGCTTCATTTTAAAATGGGCCGCCTGACATCAGTAAAAGCAGTATTCCCTATGGAAAAAGAGGGCTTTGGTGTGACTACCTGCTATGCCTTCAGATGTGGATCTTGCCAGAAATCCCCATTGTGCCAGATTAAATGAAGGACGATCCCTAAACCAAGAGCTAGAGCCATAGAAAACCACCTTTTCCACTGAGAATAAAACTGAAGAGTTAATTAATCCTGTTTAATTAATTGTGGCAAGGATGTAGAATTCTGGGTTCTTGCCGTGTATCACAAATTAAAATCAGCACCTTTAGAAGCCCTTGGAGAAGAATGAGAAGTTCAGACTGTAGAATGTGGGCTTGATAAGTCTTCTTTGGTGAAAACCAACAGGCAGGCGACTCATTTTAGTCTTTTCCAATTGAAGCTTGTAATGTGCCTTTTGAAGTTTAGTCCCGAGCTAACCTCTCTTTGGCAAAATGCAATACAGTACAGTATACATTTATTAAGCACCTACTATGTGCTAGTGGGCCTATAATACTTGTCAGGTACTGGGGATACAGATAAGAAAAGGAAAGACAGTCCTTGTCGTTAAGGAGTTTACAGTCTAATGGAGGAACAAGACATACCCAACAGAAAACCAAAAAAGCAGGGAAGAAGGGAGGGAGGGAGAGACCCAGCACTGGGCCATGATGATGCTGGAGTGGAATCCAAAGAGTGTAGCTGATGGGAAATGAAGCGTTCCCAGAGCTATGAAGTCAAGTCATGTTTTCTATTTCTATATATTCTGAAAGGAGGAAATTTGTTTTTCTCTTATAATGGCAGAGGAAGCATGGGGGAAGCAGTGTTCTCACGTTACTATAAATGTTGTATAAGAGGGGGTACACATTGCATGCCCCTTTGCTTCCCTTTCACTTTGCTTTGGCTCTTTCCTGCTAATGAGGCCATTTTGGAGTTGATGCCATCTTCCTCATTGTAGTCCCTGGCATGGCAAAGGGCATCCATAGTGGTTGTGGATTCAGAGACTGTCCAGCTGGTTCAATAAAGGAGCTCCTGGTTAGGAGGCAGTGGCTGGACCACATGGCCTTGCCTTGGGGGTTCCTTCCGACGGTTCTGTTGTTTTGACGACTTTTGAAGAGCGCAGTGATATGTTTATTTTATCATTTGAGGTTAAAATCAAATTTCCTCACTAGGTTTTCCTTTCTATCACTCATGTTATATCTAGTTGCAAATATTACTATATATGTTCTTTTCTACAGTGTTGCCAGAGTCATTTAACTGAATGGAAGAAAACAATAGTAACCTGTTGCCTAAGTACTCTTACCTATTTGTTTGTTTGCTCATTTATTTAGCTATGTATTTTTAATTTTTAGGGATACCACCCACCTGGAGATTGAGCCCTTCACGCTCCTTGGTGTTTGTGCTGGGCTTATTCCATACCCTCACCATAACCAGTCCCCCAGGAATACTTACCAGTGTGCCATGGGGAAACAAGCCATGGGTAAGCTTTTCCTTCCTGAACTTGGGAGTGGTACTAAAATAATTTCGAATATCCTTTTTAAAAATCCTTCTCATTTTGCTAGTATTATCATTTCTATGCCAGAGGAATCAGCAGTCTCTTGCAATCTGGAGAGCTAAGCATCGGGGGTCCACTGGCATACCTAAAAGCATAAGCAAGAGAAAAGGAATGAAGGAAAAAGAAAGTAGAAAAGGAAGGAAACAAGTATCTGTAAAGTTAGAGGGAGGGGCTATTATGATCCCTGTATTCTAGTTGAGGAAACTGAGGCAAACAGAAGTTAAGTGACTTGCCCAGAGTAGCCTGGCTAGTAGTCTGAGGCTGGATTTGAACTCGGGCCTTCCTAATTCCAGGCCCCATGTTCTATCCACTGAGCCACCTCACTGCCCAAAGAGGAAGGGAAGAAGGAGAAAGAAATAAGGAAATGGAGAGGCAGAGGTGAGCGTGGTAGGTAATAGGGCCTGGCCCATGCTGGATGCCTGATAAATGGTCGCTGGTTGATTTGTGGTTGGTGGCCCTGGACCAGGCCCAGGCGAGGCATCAAGTGACACTTAGCATCCTCCTCGTTTGTGCGTTTTGGACGTAGTTAGTGAGCTTCCTGGATCTTTTTTAACCTTAGGGACAGTAAGACCCTGAGATGATTATAAAAGTAGATTATTTACTTTTGAAAAGGAAATGGGGAGACCTGTTTGAGTTGTTGTTGTCCCATCCTCTCATGTTTAACACACATGCCCCCTGTTCCTGCTGCCATTTGGACGTTTGAGCTGAGCCTGCCCTGGGGAAGAGGGAGGGGGCCCATGGTAGAGGGGAATGTGTACAAGACTTGGTGTCAAGAGACCTGGGTTCAGATCCTGGTTCTGCCATTTAGTATCCCTGCGACTTTGGGCGAGTCTCATCCTGCCTAGTTAGGCCTCAGTTTCCTCATCTGAGCGTGTTAGACTAGATGACGTATGAGGGCTCTCTCACGCAGCACTGAATCTGTGGTCCTCTAGTCTGTGGAGGGCCACCTCTGCCGCCACTGCCAACAAAGGCTTTCCAAAAAACAATTAAACCAACCCCAATTTTGGCTTGGATTTGGACTCAAACCCTCAAAGTCGGCCATCCCTGTAAGGTTTCTGCTGTGTGATTTGGTGGTTTTCAGTCATTGACATCCTGATAAACAGTCTGTGTGGCTTTTGTATTTCGGCTGCTGCTACCATCCCCTGTCTCCATTCTGCTGTGATGTCTCTTCCTAGTGCAGAGGTGAAGCCTGCCTTTTTTTCTCCTGACTCTGGTTTATTGAAGGCCCTGCCAGTGGAGCACAAGGGTTTTCATCCTGTTTGGCAGCAAAAACTTCAAGTTTGGGCCCAACTATCAACTTTGTATTTTTCATCCAAGGACCAGCTGGGCTCAGTTTAAAAAAAAAAAAGCTCCCTCCCAGAAAGCTGGTCATCATCAGGTGGTGGAATTTTTGCCCACAGCCCATGAAGAGGATTAGGCATGGGGAGAATGTCCAAGGTGATATTGAAATCACAGATCTTCTGAAGAAGTTTTTCTGCTAAGTGCACATGGGATTTTTTTGTCCTTTTACTTTAAAATATAATTGATGGGGAATCCTTAGAAAGAAAAATGAAAATGGTTAAGGGAAGATAATGGCATCACCTTTGGGGAACAACTAGGAAATTTATTTCTCCAATTTTTTTTGGAATTGTAACTGAGTGTAGCTTACAGTGAAGGAGTCCCAGATTCCATCCTGGATTTTCTCCTGTTCAGCGTCCCCAGAATGCTGCATTCTGTCATTTACCTGAATGATGTAATGCCCTGTCAATTCACAATCATTCCCAAAGGGAAAAACTCAATAGCAGCTCATCCATTTGCCTTTCCCATTCATCCTTCAGCAGCAACGAGGCTGGTTTCCCGTTTTGTGTTTCTGACTTGCTAACAAGTTGAAATATACAGTAGTGAGCCCTACATGGCATGAAAGGCCTTTCCCTTCTATTGGGTTTACCAAACCATTTTGTTCTGGGATGTGAATCCTGCCCCAAACAATACACCTTTTGTGCAGGACCTCCTGCAGAATTAAGGAGGGAAGAATCACCTCATCACTGATTCCGTTTTTTCAGATGTCTGAGAAAATGTCACCAAAGGGGTGGAGCAGGGAGGGAGAGACATCCTCTACCTTGTGGTTCCTTAAAAACAAATTTTAAAGCAGAGACTTGAAGTAAAGAAACAACATTTGTATCCTTACAGTTGTCCCCCGCCCCCCGCCCAAGTCTTTGTTTTGTGGCTCTGAGTAGTATGTGGATGCTGGGCTTGTTACCGCACACAGCTAAGCAGGATCACTGTGTACAGAAAGCCAATTCAGTGTCTGTGGAGTTCTTTTGTAGTTTGCTGTGTGAAGGGTTTTTTCTGGTTTTGTTTTGAGTGTCATTTGCAATTCATTGTCTGTGTTTTCTGAGGTTGGTGTATTCAGCTGCATTGACCCTGGGTCCAGCACATTTAGCTCCTTGGATACACTCTTCTGACGTTACTGCTGATGCCGGGAAGACAAAAGCCACTGAATATCTTTAGCAATAAAAAAAAAAAAGCTTTTGTTTCTATTTGTTGTTACTAAACACCTGACTCTAAAGAAAATCCCTGAGATAAAACTACATTTTATAAGTTGGCTCATGACATGGCCATATTTTACTCTGGACACAGAAATAGCTGCATAAAGACTGAAGCCAGTCTGTATTAAAAATTCAAAAGATAAGGGAGAGCAGAGGGGTAGAAGGAAGCAACTCCAGAGGCAACCAAGGGGCTGGGCTTGCTGGTCCTCTCTTCCCTTTGAAGCTTGAACGAAGGTGCTTATGTCTAGTTTAGAAAACGCACATTCTATGCCATTTAACAATGGAATAAATAGGAGTGAATAATAAGTGAAAATAGATTAAATATCATAGCTGGGTTTGGGTGTTGGGTTTTGGTTTTTTTTTTTTTGGATCATGGTTATCATTTTTTGGGATGAGAAGACCTCATTTGCTGCCATTCTAATAATGTTTTCTGCAATGTGGCAAATGCATCTCTTTGACCCAGTTTCACTGAATGTCTAGCACACAGTGTTTCTGGGGAGAAGTCACCTTCCACTGCTTAGTACCAGTCCTTTCTGACAGCTTATAGAAATTGGACTCTAGATTTCAGATAGAATCCAATGCTGACCATCACTGGTGAGAAGCAGAGTAAATAGGAGCAGCAACACTGATGGGGAGGTAGGTGAAGAAAGAGCTGCTGGCTAGGGTACCTTCTTCTCTCACTTTTTTTAACATCACATTCATTTATTTTTCTACCTTCTTCCCTTTCCCTGTCAGCAAAACATCTCTTTTATCAAAGATTTAAAAAGAGAGCTGGAAGAAGCAGTTCAGCAAACTACTGAATACCTCTCAGAGTATTGACAGGAAAAGGTGTCCCAAAAGCATTCGTTGCAGTCTGCTATTGAAGCTTAAGTCTTAATAGTCTTGAGTTTTAAGAGCTTAAAATTGCACCAAGACGTTTGGGACACCCTGTATATATTCTCTCTCCCTCTCCTCTTCCCTCCCCTGCTGGGGATACTGCTCTGTTTCTGCAGTAAAGAGAGAAGGAACATATATTTTCTTAACATTTTCTTTCAAAGACCATGATTGGTCATTAGGATTCAGTGTTCAGTGATGGTATCCATTGTTTTCTTCATTCTGTTTGTTTTAATCTGAATCAGTCCATATAAATTTTCCCATGCTTCTCTGAATTCTTCCTGTCCACTGTTCTTTATGACACAGTAACATTCCACTACATTAATGTGCCAAAATTGGTTTTGCCATTGATGGCCATCCACTTTTGTTTCTAATTTGCTACTATACACATGTGGGAAAAAGCTGCTTTAAAACTTTTTGGTGTCAGAGCGCCTTCCTTTTTGCAATGAAGAGAATGAATGAAAGCTAGATTTAAAAAAAAACAGTAATAAGAGCTAGCATTTATTTAGCACCTACTACGTGCCAGGTACTTTGCTAACTGCTTTACAAATGCTATCCATCTCATTGGATCTCCACATCAACCCCACGAAGTAGGTAGCATTATTACCACTCCCTCCCCTTTTAGAGTTGAGGAAACTGTGGCAAACAGAGATTTGTGACCTTTTTCCATCTGCTTTCCTGCCCCAGTAGTGAGTTATCAGTTTAGCAATGAGTGCCAACCTTGCTTAGCTTTCCATTCCTTCTGTTACTGTGTTACAAGGATAACTTCTTCCCCAGAGAAGATGAGAAGAATGAGTCTAGTAGACGTGAGCGAAAGGGTGTCGTCTCCAGATGCAGCCACAGACATAGTGCTGGGCAGGGAGGCCATGCCCACATCTCCTACACTGCCCCCTTTATTAGTTATTTAAAGGGATTGTGCTGCGCCATCAGCTTTAGTGATGAATATGCATTACTTCTCCCCTTCCCCACAGACTGACTGCTAGGGCCCTTTTTTTCCCCAGATGTGGCCCAAGCTGAGTTTCCTCGTGAATTCAATGGCCAAAGCAAATACTGGGGCGGGAAGAGACAGAAACAGGCATGCAGAGAGGGAGGGAGGGAGAGAGACAGAGACAGAGAGACAGAGACAGAGAAACTTGTTTGATTATCACTTCATCTCATTTTTCTCAATGTGAATTTGCTGGGCTGCTTCAGCCTCCTCCTTTTCTCCCTCCTACCTTGATACCAGCTCTGCTTCTGAAGGGAGTTCTTCTTAATCCTCCTAATTGATCCCATGTGCCTTGATGGTGACTTGCTTCTCCCTCAGACTTCCCATAACATGTTGATGCCCTTGTTCTGTCATCTCGCCTTTTCTTGCTGTTTTGTTCTGTGATCTGACGCCCCTGCTTGACCAAGAGAGAGCTCCCTAAGCAAGGGCCTGGTCTGGATCTTTGTCGCCTTCATCTTTCCCAGCATGCAGCACAGTGCTCCACACACTAGGTACTTCCTTCATGCTTCTTATGCACACTAGATCACATATCGGCTAAATTCTACAGGGTGGATTGACTTAATGCATAGAGTGCTAGACTTGCAGTCTAGAAGACTCTGATGTTGGCTGTTTGTGTGATCTTGGGCAAGTCACCAACCTCTTGTGCTTCTGATAATCCTCTAAGATTTATTTATTAAGTTGTAGACTGGTTGCAATCTACATTTAATAGCGTTTTAACAGTCTTGGCATGTAGGCACTATTTTTATCCCTATTCTACAAATGGGAAACTGAGATTGAGTAGTTAACTAAATTTCCCCAGAGATGGGATTTGAACTCTGTTCTTCCTGACTCCTAGTCCAGTGCTCTATCCACTGGACCATGCTGGGCACTCCCTTGCTAGGAGCCCCCTGCACTGGTGTCCTTGGCATGCCACATGTAAAGTGAATACACTGAAACTTTTGGTAAATAATCAGGGGAGGAGGGAGGAGAAGGTAGGCTCAACTGTCCACATTCCAAGAGCTCCAGGGAGGATGTTGCTCAGATAGCAACATTGTCCGAATCATTGATGCTACTTCATCTGCATTCTGATACTGAATTCTGAGATGACAGATGTTTTAGAATAACTTGGCATTGAGATAGACAGCTTACTTTTTATGATTTTTAACATTTAAAAATTGTAGAGAAGCATCTTTTACAGAATTAGATAATGACTAATAGGATCTTGGGAGGAGGAGGCTATCAAAGTCCATGCTTTTATGACCCAGTCCTATTGAAGAGGAATTGATGGGATGCAGAAATTACGTTGATAAACTACTTTTTAACTTTCAATAAATGTTTAATCGTATTTAAAAAAAAAACTACCCGTTAAAAGACTCAAATGGAAAAATTACCATGAGATCATAAACACAAAACACGTCTTAACTCTTTTTAGCATTTGGTTCGGTCAATGGTCCCTTGTAATGACTGCAAACCCAGACCGCACCAGGCGAGATAGCACAGTTTATAGCAGGACCCAGTTTCTGTGGCTGTGGTGTAGCTGCTAAGCCATTTATGTTTCTCTGTCACTTAGTAATGCCCTCTGGGCCTTCAGAAGACGTTTTTGGCAGCCTGGTGGGACATTGCCTCAATCCTCGTCTCAAGCTGGGGAAAGGCTCACAATTGGAGGTGAAATCTGCCCATAAATTTTCAGTGATCCCACGTAAAAGGACACACTTATTGTGAGTGAACTTTTACCACAGGCCTCACAGCAGTAATTCTGTTACTGCACAATGGAGGTTTCAGTGCCACACTGGATCACACCCTTCGTGATGCCATATCAACATACATTAATTGGTGATTTATAGAGCTAACTTCGTAAGCCTCAGGTGGCTCTTGGTTTTCAGACCAGCCTCGGATCTTTAGCCAGAGGTGCTGGAATAAATCCATGTGGTTGGGCAGAGTACCATGGAATTCCTAGCAGCTTTCAAAGATCTGATGGTGCCTTTACAATGATAATCCTTTATTCTCCTCCGTATGATTGTTTTCTTCCAGAATCAGAAGGAACCTTAACAACAAAACTAATTCCTGTGTGGTAAGAGCTTAGAGATTCTGCACATTGAGGCAGGGGGGCTACAGTATGCAACTTTAGTGTCTCTCACCAGTTTACAAATACTAGTTTGTGGAAATAAAATTAAATAGAATGTAGGGTCCCTGAGTCTGTGCTGGATCACTTTGGGATGGAAGAACATTAATGAGGTTTCTGTTCACACAAGCACTAGTCGTTACTTTTGTCTGATTTTTGTCACACCGGCCTTCTTGGCCTTTTGGAACAAAAATTTTGTTGGGGGTAGGTCAGATAAGTGACATGGGAGGACTAGAACATCTCTCAGACCCTAATCTAGAACCATCTGGAGTCTGAGAGTTTTGAATTCCTCTGGATTACCTGGAGTATTTATTGTATGTCTAGGCTAGAATTCAGGCTCCTTTGTTTAAATTCCCTAGGCTTGACTCTTTTCTCTTTTGTTTTCTTTCTCCTGGTTTCTCCCATTCGTTATAATTCTTTTATGTAACGTGACTAATGTGAAAATGGTGTCAGATTGCATGCTGTCTTGGGGAGGGAGGGGGGAAGGTAGGGGAGAAAATATAAGGACATGAATGTTGAAAACTGAAAATAAGTTAAATATTAAAAAAATTAAATTCCTTGGGGTTAAAATAAAGTGCTTTTACTGAGTGAGGCAGATAATCCATCAGCAGGGAGAAGAAAAAAGATGGCTGCAGAGATGGGGTTCATTGGCCGACGGCCATCCTCACACTCTGCCCAGGACCACTATAGGCACCAGTAGGAAGGCCCAAGGGCTGAGATGGGAAAGTACATTAAGCTTTTCTTGCGTAGGAGAGACTCCAAAGAGTCCCATGACTTGGAGAAGCTTCGGAAGGGACACAGTGGACTGTGGTCCGTACTGGTTTGCTTCTTGTTATCCAACACCAAACAATTACCCAATCTCAAAGTCTTCAAGAGATTACTATACAATTCCAGTTAATTAAAGATTAATTTGGGTTTCTTGACTTTTAAATGTTGTCAAACAAAATGTGCAAAAATGTATTATTAGCTTTATAGACTGGATTTTCACATTTATATTTGTGAAAGTTTTTTTTATCTTTGCCATGCCCTTTTTCAGATGCCTCTCCTCCCACCCCCACCAAGGCTTAAAGTGATCTTTTCCTTTCCTGAATTCACCCTTAAACCACTTTTTACCTGCCTTGAGGGCAAGGATGAAATCTTACTCATCCCAGTAGAGAACAGACTTCTGCTTACAGTCAGCACTGAATAAATGTTTGTGGAGTGAATAAATGAAATGCATTTTTAATCATCTCTATTATTGCCCAGTTATTTCAAATACCAAAATAAGTGTTGTTTTATTTTTCCTTCCCCCATTACCAATAAAGGTACTATTGGATATAATCAACGGAACAGAATTGATACTCTCATGTACCTGCTGGCCTATCCACAAAAGCCGATGGTTAAAACAAAAACCATTGAACTGATAGAATTTGAGAAACTCCCAGCTGGACAGAATGCCACAGTTGCTGTGATGAGCTATAGTGGCTATGATATTGAAGATGCATTAGTTCTCAACAAGGCCTCCTTGGACAGAGGTAAGAAGCGAACGTGGCAGGGGAGGCCAGTAGATTCTTGGAACATGTCTGCGTGCACACACGCACAGCCTGGGCATGTCTAGACTCTTGATTTAGCCACGATAGCATGGCGGACTGGGAAGGACACTGGACTGGAGGAGAAGCCTGAAGGCCCAACCTCCAGGCACAGTGCCATCATTGCTGGGCAAGGGGGACCTGCCTCAGCATGGCCATCTCTGAATCTGTAAGATGAGGGTGCTGCCTGCTTCAGAGTGCCCTTGGATAACCAAGATAATAGAGGCGAATATGCTCTGCAGAATGTGAAAGGCCAGGCTAGGAAAATGGCTTCAGTCAATCTGTAGTTGTTGAACATGGGGTATATTTGGCACAGCAGTTGTTTGAAATTCAAACAAAAGTTTGAGCACCTAAGGTTGACTTTCTGTTACCTAAACACAAATCCTGTTTACGATTAAGGTTTTCGGGTTTCTAGACTAGTGGATAGAACCTTTACTCTTTTACACCAACAGGAACTTTTGATATTAACACATCAGAAGAGAAGTCTCAGGTCAGTCTCTCTCTCTGGGAGGTGAATAAGCAATTTTGCCATTACTTGTCTTAAAATCGGTCTAGTTTGTTGTGACTATAAACCTGCTGACTGAGGCTGTGGTGATACATGGGTTTAAAAGGTCAGTATTTGAATGAGAAACTTGTGTATCGCTTGGTACATCATCCCAATAACATGATAACCTTCCTTCGATGAGAAACAGTAATAATAAGGGAACTCTTCTCTCTAAATTTGTAGAGAGCTGAATTTTTATAAGTAGAATAAGGAACGACAGTGACCACCTGAAATGAAAGCTGCTTTCTTTATTCACGGCCTCTCCCTGCTACCCCCCCCCCCTTGGCATTGCCCATGGGGCTTTCCCCACCCTCCTCCTAGTTGCTAGGCAGCAGTAACAGTGCTCCTGGACATGTGTCTTTGGCATTAATGGCGGCTGCACTTAATTTATGCTTCTTTTTCTCCCCAAACGACAACAGCCATGCTTTAAAACTAGATGTTTTCCTTTCTGATTAACTGGTAACGTTTATGTGAAAACCTGAAGACTTTGTGATGTCTGTCAGAAACTCTGCGATGCCATTTAATGATCTGAGATTCCTGCCCCTGACTTTACGGCAACCACCTGTGAATAAAATGACAATTTACACTTAGAAGAAGAGAATCCTACCTTGACACAAATTCTGTTACACTGGTATCCATTTCTGTTAATTACAGTTGCAAGCCCTTGGAAGATCCTCTAATGCTCTCCCAAGGAGCTGGAGCTCCTGTCTGAGCTCAGTAGTCCCTGGGCAATATTGTCCTGGGGCTTATGGTGGAGGAGAGTGGAAAGTGAGGTGACGTGAGGACCTGAAATGTTCTGTGGCCCAGCCTTAATCGCTTGCTTCTTTGTATTACTAGCTGCTTGAAAGTTGTTTAATCTACTGGTTTGGGGATTATTTAGACACTTGGTTTCACTTTTAGCCTTTCTTAACCAAATTCCTTGGTTTTCCAGAGAAGTTGGACTTTAGGTAAGTATATTGAGAACCAACATTTATTTTGCCAGTTATAAGGCTCATTTCTAATTGAAATATTTTCTTATTTAAATTTCTGATGACATGCTAGTTAGTATATCTTGGAAAGATATTTCTCCAGTAAACGTATTATAGAGGTCAAAGGACCGTTCATTGCATTTTAGTCTCCAGGATATGGTATGCTTCACACAAAGTGGGTACTCAATAAATGTTTATTGAAATAAATTACAGAAGGAAGGAAAGAGGGAGGGAGGGAGGGATAGTGGGAGGGAGGGAAGAAAGGATGAGAAGGGAGAAAGGAAGAGAGAGAGGAATGGAGGGAAGAAGAGAGAGAAGGAAGAAAGGAAAGAGGAAGAAAAAGAGGGAGGAAAGAAAGGAAAGGAGGAAGGAAGACAAAGAACAAGAAAGGACAGAGGAAGGGAGGGAGGCAGGAAAGAAGGAAGAGAGGAAACAAATATTTATTAAGTACCTGCTATTTGCCAGGCACTGTGCTGTGCTTTAGAAATATTATCTCATTTTATTGCCATTTCTACATTTAATCTTATTTGTATTTTTTAAAGTATAAAACCAAGATTTTGAAAAAATAACTACGTATAGTCAGCTACATTGCTCTCATTTAAAATATTTTAGTGAGAGTGGAAAGTTTCTTATAGTATGAATAAATAAAATATTTCAAAATAAAAAAAAAGAAATAAATTGAGTTACAGAGTATATCAAGTTAAAAGTAAATTTGGCAAAGAAATAACCAGCAGCCCAGACTTGCAGCTCTGGAAACCTTGTTTCCTTTCAGGCTTTGGATGATGCCTTGTGTCTTGAGGAGCAGCTTTTTGGGTGAAGATGTGCTTGATGAATCCAGTTGGAGCCAATAGTCACATCTCTCCCTACCCAGGTGTTTCAAGTACACCTTGTTGTTTATCCCAGTTAATCTTTGGACAGTTAGTTCATCTCATTTCTGGTTATTTATTAACTAAAACTTATTAGCTCTTTAAGTAAAAGAATAAACTTTAAACAATATGTGATTCTTATCATCCTCTGTCTCCTTTCTCATCACCATGAAGCAAAAAGTGGGTCTGCATAAGACCGAGGCCTGTTGTACATTGTTATGTTGTCCGTGGGTCACCTTTAGCACCTGGCAGCCAGCCTGCTGGGGATGAGCCTTTCCCTACAGGCCTACCTGGTCTGGAGACTTGCTCAGATTGGTAAAGCCTCCCAGGACTTGCACCCCTCAGGTAGAGCCTTTAAGGCCCCGGGGTTGCCCCAATCACAGTGAAGAAGCCTGTATTGGCAGTTTTGTGAAAGATGTCATTGAGGATGTGGATGTCTAGAAAGGGAGGCATCACAAATGGGCAGCCAAAGGGCCACTGCCCTGATAATGTTAATGAATACAAAACAAAGCTCCTGGTGGTGGTGGTGGGGTTTATTGATGGATATAGTATGAGGTGAGAGAACATGGAGGAAATACCCTCATAGACGGGGTTGATAAACCAGTGATATGCTGAAACATCACTCCCCGGCCTCCTTGAGGTGAGGGCCTCGTCATGGTGAAGTTGGCGGCTGGATGGAGGAGTGGATGGGTGAAGCATTTACTAGGTATAAAGCACTGCAGGGACAGGTAGGAAAGCAGGACAGTCCCTGCCTCCAAGAGCTCACATCGGAGGGAACCAACTTCATCTCCCAATAAAGGACTCCTAGAGAAACGATCTTTGAGAGTATAGGAGTAGGAGGGTAGAGTTTCCTCTGCCTAACCTGGATGAGAAAAAGTCCTACCCTGTGACGAACATACTTCTTCCAAGGGAGGGGGATAGGGCTGTGCTGTGCTGAGAGCCCACATCATATGGTGGGAAAAGCCCAAAAATCAAGGCAGCAGCCCTGTGCCCCGACTTCTCACTAGTGATCAGGTGAGGCATTTAAACCTCTCCGTGTGTGCAGAATGAGGCATGTGAGCTGGATGAGCATGGAGATGCCAGGTTGGAAGTTCTGTGATTGGATCTGACAGAACTCGAGGGCCACTTACCCTCTCTTACCGGTTGCTTCCCGCAGGCCAGGTGCTCATCTGCTATGACTGCATTATAAAGTAGGGTCTCCTAGGAAAGTGGTTCTCATACCTGACTGTGTTTCATTTCAGGCTTTGGACGATGCCTCGTGTACAAAAATGCCAAGTGTACATTGAAACGATACACCAATCAAACTTTTGATAAAGTGATGGGACCGATGCTGGATGCAGCAACAAGGAAGCCAATCTGGCGGCATGAAATTTTAGATGCTGATGGCATTTGTTCTCCAGGTAAGAGCCACTTTGGAAATGCTTTTTCTTGTGCATGCTGACAGGGCAGTTATCCCATACTATGGGTATGGGTCAGAGACAAGACTATGCTAGGCTGCCCTTCTACCACCTCTTTGATCTAAGGCAGATCACTTACCCTCTCAGTGTCCCCGTGGAGAAAATGTTTCCATCCCACAAGGCCTGGCATTAATAAAATCCCAGCTCCAGTCCTCCACACCCCTGGCACTTCCCCATTGAAAAAGGACAAGTTCATATCCTGTCTGCTCTCTGACTTTTAATTGAGGATTCACTCTGTGGGTGGAGGGGTGGGGCAGGGAGGTTAAATCTTTGGGAAGTGAACTTCTCTGTGAAGAAGTGAGTAGACATAGAGGATATTTTCAGACCTTTTTAAAACATTAGGTGTTAGGGTTTATAATGTGACACATGTTAACCACATCAGATTCTAATGGCATGTGACTGTTTCATGATTTGAGAGTTGGACTCAAACGTCCCTTCCAATTCTTCAGTCTGGGGCTGTGGCAAATCCATCATGATGTAATGACTAGCCTTAGTATGATAGCGACAAGCAGCCCAGACCTGAGCCTGGAACCCTGCAAAGAAGAGGAGGAAACAGCTCCTGGGCTCTCTGCAGGCTCTGGTCCTGGAAGGTAGGACTGCAGAGAGTGCAGGGCTTGTCTTCATGGAGAACCCATTTCAGCAGGAAACACACACATGTGATTAATAAATACTCCCTCCACAAAGAAAGAGCGCACATGTTTTCTTGGTTTGAAAATAAAACTGGGACTTGCTGGTAGAAGAAAATATTTTTATTTTGCTGATCTGCTCTAGGTTGACTTACTGGTTTGCCATTATTTGAAGAAATATCATCATCATCATTATTATTCACCATCAGGTTTTAAATGGGCACTGAAAGCTGCTTTGTCTTCCTTTATCAAAACATTGTTGCAGTTCAGTCATTTTTCAGTCCTGACTCTGTGAACTGTTTGGGATTTTCTCAGTAAAGACGCTGGACTGGTTTGCCATCTCCTTTTCTAGCTCATTTGGCAGATTAGGAAACTGAGACAGTGTTAGTGACTTGCCCAGCGTCACACAGCTAGAAGTGTCTGAGGTCAGATTTGAACTAAGGAAGATGAGTCTTTCTGGCTTCAGGCCCAGGGCTCTATGCCCTGCACCTGAATCCCTGGACTGAAAACTGCTGCTTTGGGTGTGAGATCCTGTGCTCTTATCTTAATTCATTGTTTTAAAAATAGTAGGGTAATAAGCATGGCCCTTTGGATTAGTCTCTCTCCTTACTTTAGCAAGTCTGACCAAAACTTCATGTTTTAGTGACCTGTGCATTTTCAAGAAGATGGTGCAGAAACCTAATGTTCTTCTGGTTTTCTTAGGTGAGAAAGTTGAAAACAAGCAGGTGCTTGTGAACAAGTCTATGCCGACAGTCACCCAGATTCCCCTGGAGGGGAGCAGCGTGCCTCAGCAGCCACAGTATAAAGATGTCCCAATAACGTAGGTGTCTGTGCCACCATCTTGGCAAGAGGGCGGAGAAAGGAAGGGTTGTGGGGATCAGGCCTTGGGGTCTAGTGAGCCAGGGATAAAGAAGCAGTTGCTCCTGGGTTCTACTGCCGGTCCTCATGGGATGACTCAGTGGTGGGATCCTGAGCCCCCAGTGCTCACTGTGCACAGAACCCTCTGCTGAGGAGAGAGGTGAAGGGAGTATGTGTGTGGTCCACACACATCCCCCCTACACACACACATACCACACCCATCTGATACAAAATAGAGCATGCTGAGTCCATAGGAGAGGCACGATCCCAGTGCCACATGAGGCCCAAGGGAAAAGGAGGACCATTGGAGCTGCACCTTAAAGAATGAGCAGGCTTTTAGTGGTCTGAGAGGTGTGCGTGCGTGCGTGCATGCATGCGTGCGTGCGTGTGTGTGTGTGTGTTGGGGTGGGAAGGAGGTGAAAATGCCCCCAGGTCTCTTCGGTGTACTTCAAGAGAACTAAGGAGCCATAGGAGGGATGGAGCAGATGGAAATGCAGCTTCTGTTATTCTTCTGGAAAAAAGGAAACTAGAATTACATGCTGGTGCTTTTATAATAGTTTGCTCTACTCTTTGGGAAATTATATTTTATGGAGGAATTAGTTGGTAGTTGAGACTATCATTCTTAGGCTAGCAAAATAAAATTTACCAATAAAAATTTTTAGAACATAAAATTAACTTGCAGGGTGTAAGTATATGTCACGTACACACATGCACAGTACCTAGCGCATTGTGGGCATTTAATAAATACTTGTCGATTGGTGGAGGATTGATTACTGCCCTTGGGACATAGTGTCTGTAAATGCATTATCTAAAGAAATAATCATGTGCTAATGCTCGGCCTCTACATTTTGTTTTTTGTGGCTTGGAGTTTATTTGAGTTGTTTATATGTCAGAAGAGACATTTTGAGATGATAGCAAATGTCTCTACCTCAGTTAAAATAAAGACAAGACTTCAGACTGACACAAAATGCAACAGAATGAAACATTCTGTAACCCGTTAAAATGCTCTGTTTTTTAAAAATCAGAACTCCATGTTATCTTTGACTTCAGAGGTAACCTAGCAGTAAACTGCTGCTCTTCGGATGATGAGAACCTTATTGGGAGGCCCCCAAAAAGGGATTGAGTAAGTTCCCAGAAGAATCGTTGAGGGAGAAATGAAGTCTGGCTCAAAACTTCTTTGGGAGAGACAGGGTAGCCTAAGAGAAGAGGGCTGACCTGTGTATGGGGGAGGTTAGGTCCATTGGGATTGTAGGAGATAGTGTAGCCTGGACTTGATGATGGGGGAGGGAAGCAGCCAGGTGGGTTCTATTTGGTGCTCTGGATGGCAGAGTGACAAAACATCATCTTCTCTCTTTTCCTTAGCTACAAAGGTGCAACAGATTCCTACATCGAAAAAGTCATGATATCCTCAAATGCGGAGGATGCTTTTCTCATCAAAATGCTATTAAGACAGACGAGACGTCCAGAAATTGGAGACAAATTCAGTAGTCGCCATGGACAAAAAGGTAAACTGCATTTTTTAAAAAAAAACTTTCAAAATGAACTTGTTGAAAATAGATTTATGCCTACCAGCTGAGAACTTTTATATCTGTCCTCTTTAAAATAATTTTTTGGTCTTTTATTTTGTTATCAAAAAGAAGTATTTTTAGTTCTCACCTTAATCTTCTTCTAAGACACTGAATGGTGTGACTGTTGCGTACTCTGGAATTGCTTTTAAACCCATGATTGACGTAGCTCCTGGGCACTAAATTATGTCTCATGTATATTCCTGGCCTTTTATTTCATTACATGTTAAGGGAACTTTTCAGTTTATTTTTTTTTAATTTTTTTTATTTTTAGTTTACAGCACTCAGTTCTGCATGTTTTTGAGTTCCAAATTTTCTTCCCCCCTCCCTTCCTCCCCAAGATGGCATGGAATCTGATACATTTTCTACACATGCATTAAACTTATTTACACAATATCTGTTCATTCTTGTAACCCAGAATGATCCTCATCTTTTTAGAACTTGACCTATTTTCTCCCCTCAGGGCTCCCTTGAACAAATGACTAGATTTCTCAGACCATATTTCAGTTTTCTGAGCCATGTTTCATCTTTTCGCCCATGTCCACAGCTCAGCTTGTATTATCAGAGCATTAGCAGGACCGCTCTCCCTCCCTGATTCATAAATGGGTACTGCTATTTACCCCTCAGAGCATCGCCCACATCCTTGTCCTGCATTCTGGGCCGAAGGATTCTAATATAAACCACCCTGATCGCCTGAAGTCCCCCAGGCTCCATTTAGGAAGTGACAGTTTACTCCCAAAGGAGTGGTAGGTGACTATTTCATAGACAGAAAAACCACAAACTCTTCAAAAATGGACCCTAGCAACTTTAATGAAGTGGGGCTTGTCTAATGAAGTGACATCAGCCTGGCTTCTGACAGCTGAACACGGTGAGCACTTGCCCGTCTGGAACATGCCATGACTTAGGCAGCTGTGTTCTGATGATGGAGTAATGACATTTCCATGGGGCCAGAGGTGCACAGCACTATGCATCTGTTAGTATTCCTTAAGGTTGGTGCTGTAGGTAATATTATACCCGTTGTACAGGTGAAAAAAAATGAGGCTGCCCTAGAGGTGAGGGGATTTGCCCAGTGCTGGTCAGTCAGTCCGAGTTTGCTGTGTTTCAGGCACTACCGAAGTGCTGATGGTGCAAAGAAAGTCAAAAGCCCTGTTGCTGCCCCCAGCTCCGTTCTAATGGAGAAAATGGTATTTAACCAGCTAGGTGCAGACCAGAGGCAGACAGCAGGTGTAAGGCCGTCTCTGAGGGTCACGTAGCTAGTCAGTGACTGAGGCAGGATCAGGACATGGGTCCTTCTTGACTCCAAACCCAGGCTTCTTCCCCTGTTCCACCATGGCCCAGACATAACGTAGCTCTGGAGAGAAACACCAGCATGTCTTGGGGCCCTAGCCATAGCTGAGCAGAGGGATGAATGCTCCTTGAGGCCCTCCCCATCTTGCAAAGAATCTCTAAAGGAACAGAGTCTCACAGACAGATTTTGTTTTAGGGGGAGGGTGATGACTGGTACATCTCTGTGGAACCAAATGAAAGACATTCTCTTGGGTTTTGATGACCTTTCACTTGTGCTAAGGAGTTTGTCTTTCTAATTTTCCTTTTCCAGATGGCTTTTAATCCAAGGGTAAAAATCCTCTGATTAATCTGGATTCCCTTGTTAGTCCTCTATGACAACTTCATCAAATTTATTGGAAGGGGGTAAAAAGTCAGGTAACTGAGCTTTTGTGAAGTGGTAGGTAGAGACGCACCAGTACTCCAACTTGAACATACTCGTCTTTTAGTTATATATAAAGCTTGACTGCTTTATAAGTCCTGCCCCTAGCCAGCCTCACCTCTCAGTCTAGTTTTGACATGTAGGATTCTGGGAATTCCATGTTCCACTTTCCACTGCAGCTTTTAGAACTATAACTAAAATTATTTAAGTAAACCTAAGGAGAGGTAGTAATACTTTGCCTATCAAAAAAAAAAAATTGTGATCTTATCACAGGGCAAGGCTCATTGGAGCCTTCATTTATTTGTTTTTCTCTTAAAAATATTGCATTGTTGTTATGAACTTGGTAAACATCAACTTATTCATATATGTCTGATTGAAGTATACATTTCAATATACAAAGAAAAACAAAAAAAATTTTACAATCTTTCTTACAAGAAATACTTTAAAAAAAGACATGCACAAAATAAAAGAGGATAGAAAAAAAATTCCTATGCATAAAATAGATTTTTAAAAAAAGTATTGCCATCATGCTATCAGATGAAGCAAAAACATTCAAAAAATAAAAAGATGTAAACAAAGAAACTGAAAGAAATCATAGGCAACAAATCAGTATCTGTAATGAACATATAAATTTCAAATGCCTTTGCATCCGAATTGATAAACAAAACATCTGAGCTTCAAGAAGACATAGACAGTAGGGTACAGGGATATTGCAATTATTAAATATTAAAATATTAATGAATATTGATATTAAAAGGCAGATGTTAAAAGCAAGAAAATGATAATGATGAAACAACATAGCAAGGTTTCTGGAATGCAGCTACAGCAATCCTTGGGGAAAATCATATCCATACATCATACATAAACAAAATAGAAAAATAGAAGATTAATGAACTGAATATGCATTTTAAAAATTAAAAGATCAACAAACACACAGAAAAGAGGGAGGACAACTCAGAGATAAATATCACGATGGCCCGGAGAGGACAGAGTGTGTAAGCAAGAGAATGGGGCGATAAGAGGTCAGATGCTACAAACTGGTTAAGGACAGTGAGGACTGAGAAAAGATTGTCAGATTTGGAGAGCGAGAGGCCATCGATAACTGATTGAGGAGACAAGGATAATGAGGTTGAGAGCTTGGGAGTCTGGGATAATAATGGCATTTATTTAGTACCTTGTCTAATTTTATTTTCACAATAACTTGGAAGTTTGTGCTCTTATTATCCTCATTTTAGAGATGAGTTCACTGACTTGCCTAGGGTCACATACCTAGTGAGTATATGAGGTAGGATTAGAACTCAGATCTTTGGAATTCCAAGTCCAGCTTTCTACTACTACAGAACTCCTTCAGATTTGGAGGTGGGGGAGGAGGAGTTAGAAATAATAGATGGTAAGCCATCCGTGACAACTCATCTTGTGGTTTTTGCTTGTGTTTGTGTGTGTGTGTGTGTGTGTGTGTGTGTGTGTGTGTGTGTATTGGGAAGCTTACTGTAGTTGTGGTGATTGGGGAGGGGGGTGGGGAGGATGCAGGGTGAGGAATTGTGCTTGCCCTGCTCTGGTTGGGGGAGGTCATAATTTCCCAGAGGGGCCCCCAGGGGAGACTTGTGGTGAGAGAATATTGAAGGGATGGAGTTGGAGATAGGCCCATAATTAACCTTTCAGGAGAGGGGGGAGTGGGGTGGAGCAGACACCTTCCCCAGGTGTGCAACACATCTCTCATGGGCTGATCACAGCCCCTACTTTGGAGACCACTGATTGAGATTGAGGCTACCACTGATTCAAATTCACCTCGTTAAGAGAGCCAGTCTGTGTGAGCTAAGAAGGACCGAGAGAGTCAGTGGTTTTTTGTTTAGACTTGGATTTTATCTGTAAGGGAAACTCCTGCTTTGAAAATTATCCACCCAAGTAACTAGTGGTCTTAGACAATTGCCCAGGGTCACTGCGTCTGGAGGAGAACTTGAGCTCGGGTCTTCCTGACTCGAGGCTGGCTCCCAGCTTGTCTTTCCTACTGCCTCCTGAGCTGTTATTCGTTGTTTTGAGCTTGAAGTACTGCGGTCCAAGTACAAAGATCCAGCAGGTGACTGGAAGTAGAGGACTCGGGAGGTCCTGGGCTTAAGACCAGGATTGTGAGGTCATCTTTACAGAGCAGATGAGGTTTAAACACAAGGATGTTTGTACATTGATTCGTCGTTACTTGGAAGCATTCGGTCCGGAATACCAGTCATTGGCAAAAGTTACTCAACGTAGCTGTACCAATTCAGCTTCCCTAGCCTGTGAACTTGAGCCCTGAGAAGGCCTTAGGCAGCAGCTGACTATGCAGTCTTTTTAGCTGCTTGTTGACATGCATGTACATATGTGTGCATATGTGTGTCTCGCTCCATCCAGACACAGGATGGAACAAGGGCAGTAGTGAATCGAATCAGTGTTTGCCTCCTTAATTGTGGAATATTTGAGTGATGGGTGTTCACTCTACTGTGAGAATACCTTCAAGCTGCCCCCTTCCCCAGCAGTCTGTTTAAAAGGCTCCATTTCAAGCTTGTTTCATGTTCCTTTTCGTGTCCCCCTGCTCTGCGTGGTCCCCTGGATTTCCCGATTAAGTCTTCCACTTAAAAGCATAACATTCCTCCCGAATTCCATGACAGTGTAAATTGTATTATTTTCCACACCCCTTACTATATTCCCTCCAAGTGTTACAAAAATGAAGAAAAAGAAAACATGGTTACAACAACTTTGTTTCTGTTGTTGATTCACAGCCATTGGCAGGGTGACAAGATAATCTGTAGATACATGAAACAGTATGAAGGGGAATCTAACCAGAGGGTTCCATGTGTGGGGGAAAGAATATAGATGCATGTAAAAGTTATTTAAAAAAAACCTTTAGGAAAAAGACTGAAGATGACATATTGAGTGGGTAAACTGAAGCAAGAGAATAAGTAGTAATTAGTTGGGAATCAGCATGAGTGCAGTGTAATAACTGGTCTGGGAAAGAGAGTAAAAGTGTTTTATCAGTAGCTGTTTAAAAATGTAGGAAGACACAATACAGCAGTACCACCTTCTGTGACCTCAGAAATGGAGGAGGATTGATCCGGGAGCTGAGGGATGAAGGAAAGGATTTCTGTAAAGAAACCAGCAGAAGACGATCCTGCAGCTGAACAGCAGGCAGACCAGGGTTCAGCAAGAGGCAGTCTTCATTTACAGCCCACTTTTCAGATCCAGGAACTTCTTTCAATCTTCTGATGGGAGATTCGGGGATCTCTGAAGAGCCTCAGTTCTTCTTGCCTTCTTTGTGAGTTCGGTTATGGATCTCAGGAGTAAATGTATGATCAGCTGTTAGCCTGAGAAACAGAGGGGCGGAGAGACTTTGATCAAAATTCTCAGGCAAATCATCCTTTAGAAGCATGCAAAATACTGGTAAAGACCAGCTAATTGGCAGTAATGCCGGTTATACTACATGCTAAACAGCCCTACCATACGACGCAGCATTTATTATTTTATCTTGACAAAGGGACTTTTCTCTCTTTTTTCTTTTTTAGTTCATTTGGGAAAGAACACAGTATTCAGAGTTCTGAAGTCTACTTCTCTCTATAGTTTTCCATGTAGCCTTCCAAGTGCTTTAGAGATATGACTTACCTGATTGCTGTACCATGATAGGCCAAAGGAGAGCATAGAGAAGAGGATGAGACTAGAGTGTCTGGTGGACTGTGTCTCTTCGATCACTTTCCCCATCAGCATTTTAGTTCTAGAGTTCTAAAGACTATACCAAGTGAATAGGGGTGATCCTTGGCATATCATGCGAGATTAAATTGCATCAAAGTGGCTTGTTCTGTTAAGGTGGAAGCCATTTGTTCCTCTCACACTTTGATATATATCCTACAGATAGGGAAGGTATCAAAAAAAAAAAAGGATATTTTGTTTTAAGCATTTTGTTTCAGAAGTAGCTGATGTATTTATTTAGAAGGTAAGCAGACTTTTTGCCCTACTTTTTTCTTAAATTCTTTGGGTGAAATTGTTGACCCAAAGAATGAAGAGAAAGAACCCAAATAAAGCTTTATCTGTGTACCCAGCAAACCAAATTATAATATTTCCAAATTGTCCCATATTTTCTCTGCTGAAGGGGCAATGAGAAAGGAAAAATTGGACTACTTTGATGTGAGGAGGGAGAAAAAGCAATATATCACTTCTGAAAGAACATTTCTCAGTCTCTCATGTGAAAAAGGATTAACACCTCCAACAAAGGTCCTGCAGGTCACAGAACTAAGAAGCCAGGCTGAGCAGTATCCCTAAGGAGAGGAAAAACTGTATTTAAGTTTGATTGTTGGGACCCAGAAACTTTTTAATTGCTGCAGACCTGAGATAGTGGCTTAAACCTTTTTCTAGTATCCATACTTAAACTCTTCAAGAAAAGGAAACTTGTTTAAATTGAATAAAGGCAGCATTTGTTTTGGTAAATGAACTCTTATTCTCATCAGAACAGTTTCTTCCTGGGATGGTTCAGTGCATCAAACTTCAGCTCACATATTGTTTTGCTCTTTTGGTGTCTTCTTGATCAAGGAAAATTCCATTTCCTGGTTTTTTCTTCTTCTGGTTAACACGGGGTGGGGGGGTAGTGAAAGGGGGAACACTTAAGAAACTGTTCCATTGATTCCCCCCCCCCAAATTTACTTGATGAATTACTGGCCAGAAAGAGGAAAAAGCCCTTTCCTCACCTGTAAAAGAATTCTTGCTTCATAGAGTTGTTGTCAAGAAAGCACATTGTGAATCTTGGAGAAGGTTTATTGTAAAGAGATTGTGGAAAGGAAGAAAGAATACTTCAAGTGTGAAAGTGCAAATGTCTCCAAGCCTTTGGGTTTTTTTTGTTTTCCTTTTTTATGTCTGGAAGTCTTTAAAAATTGAGTCCATATTTTAAAAAAAAGTTAATGAGAAAATAATTATTAATAGCAATACCTCTCAATTCTATGATGCTTTCTACTTTTTTCAAAGCACTTCCTGCCAGTCTGACGCTGGAAACAGCCCCCTTTTCTGTTGGTCTGACTTGTGGTATCTCCTATGTTTGATCCTGCTCTAATGAAAGCTCCCAGGGCGAGAGGAAGAAAGGAGCTCATGCAAGGCGATCAGTCTATGATCTTCCCAGGCTTTTATCAGAAAAGAAATTTGGGCAGCTCTGGCACAAATAGGAAAATTCAGCGTTTTTTGGTGCAAACACACAGATCCCTGGTTGGGCTGAGGCATTATTCAACTGCTGTTTGCAGGACAAAATTTGGGATAAACAGTTAACAAGCAGCCTCTTGACCTTTTAGTAAATACGCAAATAAACCTTAGGTATTGGGTGGTTAGTTGTTTTATGGCGTAGAATAAAAATCTCCAATTGGGTTACCTAATAGTGGACCCTGAACACATTTGATTAAGCTCTTGACACTCTGGGTACTGTGTATTTGGTAAAGTTCCTGTGGCTCTTGTTTTACAATCGTGCCTTCCAGGACCATTGTAGGGGTTTCAATTAATTAGCCCTTTGTGTGCTTCAGACTATGCAAATTTATCACATCAAACCATTCCACAGCTCATGGGAAAGCCGTGTAAAAAACAGCATTGTCTTCTAGCGCCTCCTCTCATTTAGAGTGATGTTTTAATAAGAAAGCTAATCAAGTTTTCCTATGCATTATTTATCTGTTAACATGTAAGGAAGAACTGAATTAAAATTATGTCAACCAGGATGTGCCCAGTGATGTGATAGATCTGGAAACGATTCAGCTGCAGGACAAAGCTAATATGATTCAACAATTTTTGTCCTCCCTTTTGGGATTGTTTGGGGGTAGTGATGTGTAGGGGAAAATGGTTAACTTGATAACAAGCATTGGTGGAGGGAAAGGGGAGAGGGAGGATCACTTCATTCGGGATTCACATTTTCATGTAGAGATCCTGATATTTCTGATTAGTTAAAGGTTCATAAGAGATAAGTTTATTCTAAACAAAACATTTGTTTTCCACAAGGACACCTTGGTTTGGAAGCTTTCCTGCAATTCTTCTGGCCTGCTCCTTTCTTAGCAACATGTTCCTCAACAGTAAACCTTCTGTCAAGTTTTATAGAATATTAGCCCTGGGCATGATGGGATTAAAGTTATTATAGGAACTCTCTTCATAATGTCAAATAACCTAAACAGATCTATCTAAGACTGATCTTTCTTCCCCTTCAGCAAAAATCAGTAACACTGCTACTATCTCTATTCATTAACTTATTCCCTTCCCTATACCAGTGTGCTTCCTGCTGAGAGTAATTAGGTACATTAATGATGAGGATGATAATTATAATCATACTACCTTATATTTATATGGTGCTTTCTGCCAAGGACCTCTGAGTGCTCTATAAAGAATACTTAAAATAGGTAGATAGTTGCTCCCACTTCAGAAAGCAAGAAATTAAGGCCCATCAAAGTGAAATTGAGTTTCATCCATTATCATACAGAAAATCTTTTGAAGAGGGGCATCAGTCTCACACAGCCTGGTTCAGAATAATGTCCATTCCACAATATCAACGTCATCTTACTCTTCTTAGAATTAGATGACCAAGAAAATAGGATGTAGATTTTTTTGCTTTTAGATTTTTATTAATTGGCTCCTAATTAAAAGGAGTTTTCCTGATTAGGGGAAACTGTTTTATCCCTGAAAGATGTACTAAATGAAAATAGAGGATCTATTTTTGTAGAGAAAAGCAATCCAGAGAAACTATAAATTCAGAATTAATACAGCCCACAGTTGGGGAGAACAATGTCTTCGAACTAAGGTGTAGTGATAAGTTCTGTAAAGACAGCCATCTTTTCCCAGATTTATCCATTGAATTTTTTAGTGGAAGCTGGTAAGAGAATATGTTCTGGAGCTCCTTTCCTTTGCTGACCACCCAGTCCCTTCCTGTGTCCCACAAAATGACTTCAGCTCGGCACTCAGTACCCAGGTCGTTTGGTTTTGGAGGACAAGGCCCTTTGCCACACTTAGGTTGAGCAGAAAACGTGGCCAGTCTTTATGGAGCAAACTTCTTCATCTGGTTCAGCAGAATAACAGTGAGGTTTGTTAGGCGGCAACTCATCGGGATCCTCGGTGACTGTCGTTTGATCACCAAAGTAGGCTCTGTTTCATTACTGATTCCTCCCTGCCGTGGGGCCCAGCACTCGTCTCTGGTTCTTCACCTGGAAAGGGGCTGGGAGGAGCCAGTAACGTGAAACAACATTGTTAGCATGAGTACTGTACAGCTGTGTTAGTAATAATAGCATTTTAAAGCACTTTCGTATTTGCAGGGTGCTTTATTAATAATCTTTTCTTCTCACAACAGCCCTGGAAGGTACTAATATATCATGTAAAATGAGGTTTGCAGATGAGGAAACTGAGGCAGAGGTTAAGTGACTTGCCCAGTGTCACAAAATTAACAAGTATCTGAAGCTGCATTTGAATTCAGGCTGTCCTGACTCCAGGTCCAACAGTCTTAACTCTCTAAATAATTAGGGTAAATAATAAAACAATGGGGGCCAGTATTTAAATTAGGGTTGGTTGTCAATAAAATAATGTATTATCCCATGCTCAACAGATGTTAAAATATTTTCTTTTTTCTCAATTTTAATGATTATAATAAGATTAAAATAGGACCCCCAAACTAATCCTTTACACCAGAGTTGGGGGATTTAAAAATATCAAAAGTGACGTAGGAGTTGTAGCTGGACATACTTCCTGGGAGAATAAAGAGCTCCCTGGATCACAGGGAGGGTGTCCGGCAGACCCAGTCCACTTCAAAACTTTTGGTTTGCCACCAAAACAGACTTGATAAATTAGCACAAGTGTCTGATTGGGGGATAGCCACCGTAAGAGGAGGCCCTTTGGTTTGCTTTTTCTGGATGCAGACTAGCCCTTGGATTGAGGTACTTTTAATTTCCTATTTGCTTTCACCTTTATAAACTCAGTATTCAAATTGGTGACATCAGAATGCTTCTGTTTTAATGATGGAAAAGTTTTCTTTGTTGCCAGTCGTCTGTTTTTTTAGAAGCTCCCCTAGCTGGAGTTCTTACTGCACAGTTAGCTGGCTTATTGAATTTTTTTAGTCATATTAACCCAGTGTATTTGCATTTCACTGCCAGGAGGTTGTGCTCTAAACAGTGGTGTTGAGAAACCAGCATGAGCCAGGGACTGAGATTTTATTTTAAAATATGAAATGCTGTGTAAGCATCCGAGCTATGAATTGGTAATTGTCTCACAACATTTTCCATTCGATATGGTTTATTTGTCGCCCATCCTCTTTTCAGGCTTTCAGGGAAGTATTAACACATTGAAATGAACTGCATATCATTTACATTTTTAAACCAATGTTAGAGGAAAATGACCATAACATTTAGGAGTTTAAATATCAGGAGGAATTTTACACCCCAGTCCCTAGAGAAAATACAGATTTACTGGTTTTGTGCAAAGGACGAAGAGAAACTTTGCCATTATGATTAGAGGCATGAATGATTCTGAAACTGAAGAAAGGGTTTTTTTTTTTGTTGTTGTTTGTTTTTTAAGAAGATATCTATGATGGAGAAGTTTTTGTTGAAAGCTGAACTTTTCCACTGGCCAAGCTCATTTGAGATCATCAGATTCTGTCTAAATATTTTGTTTTAACTTCTAAGCTCATTATGCCCTCTTTGTGTTAACTTGTATTAAAATCTGTCAGCTATGACTGGTCTCATAAGCACAGTCAGCGGACCAGAATAAGTTAATTATTTACTTGTGGCACTAGTGCTCTTCATTTAATGAAATGCACAGCTGTGTTAGATCTGCGGTGGGATGTGTAGCCGCCATTGTTCTCCAAGTCAGCAGAGGGTAGAAGCCGCAATGATGGAGAGCCCTCGGCTCTTTCTGCTGTTCTGCCTTTCTGTGTCGATTTCATGGATCTTTTATCATTCACTTTCACACAAAACAAACAACACAGGGCTGTCTGCTATGGGAACCATCTTGGCACAGGAAAGGGGTTTCAGAGCCTAAAGTAATTTTAAGTTGGGGAAGATTTAATTTTTGGCTTACAGGTGCCTTTGGTATACAGATGCAGCCTAGGGATTTCTTAGAAGTGAGTGTTAGAAAAACATCCCAAAAGTTTCATTTTTACGTGAAAAAAAAAAGTCCTGTAAGAAAAGTCTTCAGAAAGGGAGTTTTGGTCTAGATTTCAATCAGATTTCAGTTAACAGTAAATTGAGATTTAAGAAGAACTTATCTCATCTTGATAACCAGACTGCCTTTGCAAAAAAACATTAGCTCAAACATAAAATTGGAGACTGTTATCTTTCTGCTCTTCCCCTCTCCAGGAACATTTCATGCTCAGTCTCTTAGTTCATGCACCTATTTCCACACACCCCCACTTTCTTTTCTTGGAGGGTGGACAAGTAGCTCCCTCCTGAGTAGACGCCAGCACCCCCCTGTGAAGTGACTGGTGAGGGGGGTGCCTGGTTTTTGTTTTGGGGTTTGGGATTTTTCTTTTGGTTAAGATTTTTTTTTTTAGGGATACAACTACATCAGCCATCTCCCAGCACTCCCACTAATCCAAAATTATATTCCTTCTGGAGAAAAGTCATGGGGCCAACGTTCTCACTGCCCTTTTTTTTTTTTTGAACATTTTTGTGTCCTGACAGACAATGTTTGTGTCTGTGAACCTAGATTTATAATTTGATCCCTTTCAGACTAGCCTTCCTGGTAGTCCCAGTGTTTTGTCAGCAAAATTCATTATGGACATGATGGATTTTTAGTGTAGGGTGAGGAAGGATTAAATCTGACTCTAGCACAGATAAGAGTGTACTCAACTAGCTAACCTCCTACTAATGCCTGCTAACTTTACCATCCATAGATTCAGTGGGGATGCTTTAGTGTTAAAAACTTCAGAAACCCAATAATAAAGCAAATAAGTACCCTAACATTCAACTTCTCAAACTTGATGACTATGTATTCAGCCTCCCAGAAATCTGAGTACTCTTAAGCAAGTATCCCTTCTGGCCCCCCCTGCCCCCACATCAGCACTTTAGAAAAGATATAGATAATTTTAGACTTTAAGTTTTAAAAAATGGTTTTCAATGCTAATTTGATGATCGTAAGACCAAAAGAATGAGTGATTGTGATACACCAAACATTTCTCACAGAATCACTTATTTTTCAACGTTTTGATTTGATCCATTTCTAAATATAATACAAAAAACATCTGACAGTTTTATGGGGCTTTCGGGTTTACAAAGCTATTTTCCATGCATTATCTCGCTCCAGCCTCACAGTGACCCTGGGAGGTAGAGCAGATGAAAGGTTGGCATCCTTCGACTGACATAAGAGCATTTTCGTCATTTTACTTGTCCTTGGCTCACTTTATTGTGAACTAATTTTCCAACACTAAATCATATTCACTATTTGTATTCTGATAACTAAGAAATCAAAGTAAGAAAACAAGCCAGACCCAGCCTCTCATGTATTGACATCATTCTCATTTCTAGAAGCTATCGATACTGCAATAATACTGTAGTTTACTTCACTAAATTTAGAAAACCTGTGTCTTTATGAGGTCTGGGTTTTTTTTTGGCTATCCTGGAATCCTAATTCATAGTTAACTGTCTTTAATGCTGGAAATGGTTCAAGAATTGATTTTTCTTGTTAAACTTTACACTTTGAGCCAATAACAAACCATCTACTACATGTTACTCTGTCGATCAACGTTGTAATTCCTTGAGGCAGTTTAGGCTCAGCCAGAGGAACCTTGGACAAACAAAGGAGCTGAGTATTTGCAACTGTGTACACAGACCTGTGAGCACATCAGAGACAAATTAGCCCTTGTTATTTGAAAATTGAATCCTAAAGTTCTCCCTGGTTTAATTGCACATCAGCTATGTACAATAAGGGGGGGGAGGGGGTAGGAATCTAATTAGGAAACTGTCCCTGAGACTTTGGTGGGGGAGGGTATTGTAGCCTCCTGACGTTGCCCTCAAAGGGGTGAGATGGTTACTGAGAGGGGGTTGTAGGTGAAACCTCCAACATTCACTTGTATCTGATGCTTCAAGTTGGATGAGCACACTGTCAGCACATCGCTTTTAGCTGCCACCTGGAGGGAATTGTTGATCCACCAGGCTACCTACAGGTCTTTTGGAAATTGCTTTGGTGAAGGAGATTAGGGAAGGTGGGAAGATTCAGTGCAAGTGCTCTGTTCTCCCATTGGGCTCATTCTCTTTCTTTTCACTCCCAATCTTTCTTCCTCCAGGTGTTTGTGGGTTGATCGTCCCTCAGGAAGACATGCCGTTCTGTGATTCTGGAATCTGCCCTGACATCATAATGAACCCTCATGGTTTCCCATCACGTATGACGGTCAGTTGCCTTGACTCTTCTTAGGAAGTGCCACTTTGTAGAGAAAGGTTGGGCAGGTGGTTTTGTCCCAGTCACTGGAGGAATTAAAAACTTGGTACTTTGAAGTAAAGATTTTAGATGATGCTATCTTGCCCTAAGTTACCTGGGAAATAGGCAAATCTCTATTCTGCTGTAGCTACCTCCTCACCTCCACATACTGAAGCTCCTTGGTCAGTATTTAAGGTTAAGTAGAGAAAAGGGAGATTTTTTTAAACTTCCCTTTGTAGATCAGAGTCACCTGAGTAACTTACTTTTAACAAGCTAAGCAACTGATCTTCAGCAGATGGGCACTTTCTATATGTGTAGGGTGTTTTGTGCAGTCTTTTCATTCCCTGTTAGTGCACTACTGGTGTCCCTTGGTGGTTTAGCAATACTGGGCAACTGTAGGGAGGAGTTTTCCCCATTGTCCCCCTGCCATAATGTCCCAGTTGGCCTCTGGGCTCCCAAGGCAGGACTGGGAAATTTTAGACAGTAATTCTAATATTGATCAAATTATCAGCTGTACTCACCAGTTCTCGCCAGTATAGCTTGTAAAAAGTACAGCTTCCGGTGGCGGTGTTCTTCAGGGTTTGTACATGTGTGTGTATTTGTGTGCATATTCTAATATTTTTCCAAAGGGATCTCATTTTGAGAGAACAGTCTCTATTTGGGGATAGAACATGTTTAGACCAACTTTTGATCAGACCAGTGATAATCTTGTGAGGCACAGTCTTGGTGGCCAGCCAGAGTTTGGTGTTAAGACTTTTTTCCCATCTGCATATACAGTATTGGCAGACTCAGATGAGTTTGTTTATGACACTTAATGGCACATCTATTGAGAAAATATCCAGGTGTGTTTGTCTCTCTACCGGCTTGCCTGCCTACATAAATAAATACAAAGTGGACATGGTGCCATCTCCGCATTCTTACTTAGGGTTTATTGTGCCCAACTCTTTTCTCTCCATTGCCAAACAAAACAATAAAAAGTACCTGGTCCAATGTAAACACAAAGAATTTTAGAACAGAGACTTTCATCATAGAGTCATGAAGCTAGAGGAGACTCCCTCCAGCAGT
Organism: Trichosurus vulpecula; assembly: GCF_011100635.1. Taxonomy (NCBI): domain Eukaryota; kingdom Metazoa; phylum Chordata; class Mammalia; order Diprotodontia; family Phalangeridae; genus Trichosurus; species Trichosurus vulpecula. The sequence continues at coordinate 290,194,176 of NC_050577.1, forward strand.
AATCTGGTCCCACCCTTTCCGGACCTTCTGGAAGGTGAAAGTCCAAGCCATCCTGGTTAAGTGGTTGTCTCTTCTTTAAGCTCTGTGTGAACAGTCATTCCTTGAACTTCCTTAAGAAATCATTCAAGTATCTTATCACTTCGAAGGCCAAGAATTTCTAATGTCCCATCAAAACTCTCCTTGCTCTGGTTCTCATCTTTTGCTGGCATTCTACAGATAGAGAGAATAGCTGATTATCATTCCCCTCATCAAATCCTTTTAAATACTGAGGAGAGTAATGAGGTTGAAAATAAATAAAAGTCCAAACAGTGCAAATACAGGATGAGAATTGTCTGACTAGATCAAACCACAGCTTTCTTTTCCTCCTTCCCCACCCCTGCTTAGAAAAGTGAAGGGTCATAGTTGATCAAAGGTAAATATGAGTGAGCAGTGTACTGCTGTTGTTACTGTTATCAAAACTGAAATTATAAAATGCTGTATTAAAATGAACCTGCTACACGTGGTCCAGGAAATAGTCTTTCAATGTGTTCTACACTAGATCAGCCTTCATGATGGTATTAGGGCTGGTTTGGATTGTCATATTTCCAAAAGGGTGTGAGGAAACAGAAGAGAATATAGAGGACACCAAGAATGATTCCTCTGGAAAATAGTCCTGTAAGGAAAAGTTAAAGGGACTGAGGCAGTTTCACCAGAGAAGAGCTGACTGAAAGGTGAATTAGAATCATAGAATCTTCAAAAAAAAATTTTCAATTTGTCAAGCATTTTTTTCCCTCCCTCTCACCTCCCCCTCCACACACACTGAAAATAAAGCAGAAAAGAAGGAAGGGAGGGAGAGAGAAAAGGAAGGGAAGAAGGGATGAAAAAGAAGCGAAGGAAGGGGGGAAGGAAAAAAGAAGGAAGGAAGAAAAGACAAATTCCCACGAATCCAGAATTATTTTTTCACTCTTATTGGTCCCTCATCTCTCTGCCATGAGGTGTACAGTATTCTTCTTTATCAATCATGGTTGATAATTTCGTTGATCAGAGTGCTTAAGTTTTTCAGAATTGTTTGTTTTTACAGTATTAATCTTATCTCATAAATTGTTCTCTTGGATGTGCTCACTTCTCTCTTCTCTCCATCAGTTTGTACAATTCTTCCCAAATGTCTCTGGAACCATTTTTTGCTTCATTTCTTGCAGCACGATAGTATTCCATTACATTCACATACTGTAATTTATTCCCCATTCCCTACTTGATGAGCATACCCTACTTCCCCTTAGTTTCTAGTTCTTTGTGGCTGTAGAAAGAACTGCTAACATTTTTGTAGACAGAGTTCATTTTCCTCTTTCTTTTTTTTTCTTTGGGTTATAGTGTTTTCCTGGGTCATAGGGCATGCACACTAGTAACTTTGGGGCATAATTCCAACATGTCGTTTCTGAATGGTTGTACCAATTCCCAGCTCCATGAACAGTATATCAACGTGCCTGTTTTCCTGTATCTCCCAACATTTGTCATTTTCTCTTTTTTGTCAGCTTTGCCAATCTAATGAGTATAAGTTGTTTCGATTTGCATTTCTCTAGCTACAAGTGATTTAGAGCATTTTTTTCATATGGCTGTTGAGAGCTTCATTTCTTCCTTTGGAAACTGCCTGTTCATCATATTTTTTGGCTCTTATTCTTACTAAGTTGAACGAGTTGTTGGAAATGAGACCATTATCAGAGAAATTTGCCGCAAAGATTTTTTTTCAGTTAATTTTTGCCTTGTAATCTTAGCTGCCTTTAACTTCTACCCTCTTTTTCTCAATCTCTTCCTTTCTTTTCCCAGTTGCTTTAATTTTGTTCATGCCAAAACTTTTCAGTTATATATAATCAAGCAACATGTGGTTTTCCATTTACTTTATTTTCCAAGTGTGGATGGCCAGGCGGATTTCTTTTTGGCCATAGCTTTCAAGTATGTTGTGGATTGAACCGGTTCTTGTGGGCTAATTTGGGGACCTAACTACATTTTCTTTATGGGAAAATGTGTTCTGAGTTCCAGATATGTGACTGAAAAATAGGCTTTTAGGATTTAACCTGTTTGTCAGTTGAAGATTATTGACGTGCCCCTTTAATCACTGTCAGACAGTGAGAGCCTATTGGTTCACTCAGTGTTTGAGCTCAACATGCTGCCTCTTCCAACCCACCTCTGGCATTTTTTACCCCATAAAAGTAATTAATTTGTTTCCATTGTCAAAGGAAACTATGAGTACACTTTCTCACATACTCTTTAATATAAAAATTAGGCAATATTGTTGTTTTAATTAAACCAAGAGGTGACTTAAGCTCTCCATGCCATCCAATAGGTCCATGCTTTGTCAGATGTGTTTATTCACCCTCTCGTCTTCCCATCACTTTTGCAAAGATGAACCCTGAATGTGAGTCTCATATTTTTTCTCATAATTTTGAAAATGACAGAAAAAGCTTTTTTTTTAAAAAAAAAATCAATGTCCATTTTAAAAGACAGTGCTCCTTTTTCATGGTGCCAAAGGAATGGAAACAGGTGACTCTCAGCTGTTGATTGGGGGAATGGCAAAACAAGGAGTGATGTATGAACAGGATGGCGAGTTACTACTGTGCTTTAAGAAATGAAAACATGCTAGATACAAAGACGCATGGAAGGCCATGAACTGATACAAAAAAAAAATCAGCAGAACCAGGAAAACAACACAATGACAATTTTAAAAAATCCAACTGAATGCTGCAAAATTATCATGACCACTCTATGCCCCAAAGGAGAGAGAGAACACACTTGTGCACATTCTTTGTAGAAGTCAAGATCTGTGGGTGTGAAACACTGAGGATGTCAGACTTTTTTGATGCTTTGGTTTTTTTGTTCAATTACTTTTTTTTTTTTTACTCTTTATAAAGAATGGCTGTCTCAAAGGGAGTAGGAGGAGACTACATTGAAAAATGTAGGTTCCATAGAAATCAAAAATCAATAAGAATGTATTTTAAAAAATGAACAATAGTGCTCTAATAATATGACCATTTACTTATAATAAATCAGGATGTCAAAGTTACCCAATAGCCTGGAGGCATCTTTTGCTTGAATGTACATCATGAACTTAATGAATATTACTCATACATCTTAACTGGCCAAAGCAAAAATCAAGGCCCATGAGAAGCAGGAACCAGGTGCCTTGGACTTTACTTCTGGCTTTGTGAAAGGTAACAAATAAAACCCACAGAGATTTTTGTGCAGACGCTCACATTCATCTCCCCCAGAAGTAAGTATGTAGACATTGTCAGTACTTGAGAATCGAGTCACAGATTTTCGGCTTTGTTAGGAACCTCAGGAGTCTTCAGTCCCAACCTGCTCCCCCAAAAGAAATTCCTACCAGACGCTTAACAGGTGGTTGTTTGTCCTTTGTTTGAAGAAGCATAGTGAGCAACCACCACCTGTACCCACTTATTTTACTCTTAGATGGCTGGATTGGGTAGGACCTTTTTCCTGGGGGCAGCTAGGGGGTGCAGTGGACAGAACACTGGCCCTGGAGTCAGAAGAATCTGAGTTCAAATCCATTGTGGCTCTGTGAGCTGATCCAAATAAGTCCAGTGATTTTGTGGAAGTCTATGGATGCTTGAAGACAGCTGAGTTTGATCTCTTCTGTCAGTGACCTTGTAGGTTGATGCCATGCCTTTATACTGACATTTGGTTTTCTGCTCTTCCTTCCACCTTCTTTTGCCGTTTAAAATCTAAAGTTGGTCACTGAGTTCTCTTGTATCCATATCAGCCTCTTCAGACAACTCCTCTGTTTTCTCCTCATTGGGATTGTTTTTCTTCATGCCATCAGTATATCAGTCTTGGAAGTTTTCCTTCTCTCTTGTAGAATTAATGTCCATGTCAGACTGTACCTGGTTTCTCTCCCTTTAGCACACATTCTAAGCTGGATTCGTCACTTCCTGGTCCATCCAGTTTCCTATCATTTTCTCTTTCCTTTTGTACAAATTAAGGGTGTGAATATCAGTTGTTCCTTCCCCTTCCCACTCAGTAGTTCCTTGGCCTTTTAAAAATGTCAAATTATCCTTAAGACAAGCCAGAGAATTGGTAATTGTTTAACTTTTATCAGAGAAAGAACCTAAAACAGGTGTATGGATTTTTTAATTTACATCACCACTACACCATGCTTTTGTTGTTAGGTTTCTGATGCTTTTCCTGACCACACCGATTTCTTTTTGCTTGGGTTGTCTGTAATTTAGCCTGTTGACAATATTGCTTTTGTTTCAGTTTTGATCGATCTTTACTTCAGTCTTCTCTTCCATACTTCCCCCTCTGGTCCTGGATTTTCCCCTATGGGTATATCTACTTAACTCTCCTCCACCTAACCTTTTATGTGTCCTATTTAGTTAAAATATATAACCCCTTCCGGTGCCATATTCTGGGAACGAGTCCTAGCATACCAAATCCCAGTTATACCTAGGAAGTCACATTTTATGTTCTTTAAGATTTCTAAATCATTTTGCTTGATAACCCGTATTTTGTACTTTTGTGTATAGACATCTGACACTATGACCCCTAATGTATAGAAGCCTCAACTCAGAGCTGGACAGGACCTTAGAAGGTCATTTAATCTAACCCTCTTATTTCACAAATGAGGAAAGTGAAACTCAGTGATTGGTCTCAGGCAGTTGAGGTTAGATTTGAACCCAGGTCCTCTGATGCCAAATTCAGTGCTTGCTATTATTACCTCCTTTCTTAAATTTTGTCTCGTGTGAATTTCTGGACATTTTTACTGCTATCTTAACCCAACACAAAGAGCTCTCCAAGGGACCGTGATCTGGGGTATGTGCTCAATCTCTATCAGGTGGCTTTAATCTAAAATGAAATTATTCTAAGAAGTAAGCGTGAATTAAATGCCTGAGTCATTATTACATGAGGTACCGAGTGAAGCCCGGATTAGTTGGTGTTCTCATTACCTGTGTATGTGTTACACACCCTCAGTGGATTGTAGGCGCCGTGAAGGTCCAGACTGTGCAGCTCACCCTGCGTTTTTAGTGCTCTGCTTTGTACAGCATAGATGTTTACTGTTGAGTGACGAAAGGTTCTTTGTTCTCACTGTAAGGCATCCCTTTTAGATAGACACATTCCCCATTGATTCAAAATGTGATTCTGTTTACTCTGCATATTTTAGGAACATCTCTGTCCAGGTAAGGTCCCCTGTCTTACTCCAATGCTTACATGATCATAAATCCTTGATGCTCTTGTGTATTGAAACTTCAGAAGTCCACTTGATTGTTTTGCTGATTTAAAATATGTTTATATATGTGAATAATTGTGTTTATAAGTAATATGCATATCGTTTTTATGATTTACACACACATGCGCAGGCATGTGCACACACATTCGCTCAATAGTATTAGGCCAAGTTGAGTTTGACATTTGATTTCTTGAATGTCCTGTGAGCCTTTGTATATTTAGGTATGACAAGGGACCTGTATAGGCACACGAATCCAGGAAATATTTGATTTGTTTACATGATGCAGGTGGGAAAACTGATTGAGTTGTTGGCTGGGAAGGCTGGAGTGCTTGACGGCAAGTTTCACTATGGGACAGCTTTCGGAGGCAGCAAAGTTAAGGATGTGTGTGAAGATCTTGTTCGTCATGGTTATAACTACTTGGGAAAAGACTATGTAACATCTGGCATCACTGGGTAAGCATATTCGGGCCTGCACTGAAACCCTTTGAAGGAAGTGGGGTGTTCTTGTTGAGGTGGGCAGGGGAACTTCTGTAGATTTCATTTCCTTAATTTTGTTCATATGTATCACCCTTTCAATAAGCAGAAATCCACATTTTGAAAACATGTACTAGAAAGATGCTTATTCCCGTTCCAAAAGATTCTTCATTTCGCAAAAGTCTTTAAATATTAGACTTTCTTGTTGCATTTGAATGTATTTTCAGATTACGGAGAACGACTAAGGGGCAGAAAATCTTAACGTTTAAATAGTATAACATCAGTAAATTGGAAAACATTACAACTTATGACAAGTTTATGTATACAGCAGTTGCCAAATAAAATTATGGGAGCTTAAACTTATACTATTCTTTTAAGCATTTAAATCTCTTGAATGTTAGTGAAAAATCTCTTAAGAGTGGAAATGTGAAAACATTGCTTGGTTTTTACTGCTTTTGACAGACTTGAAAATGCTAAATAGGGGCAGCTAGGTGGCGCAGTGAGTAGAGCACCATCCCTGGAATCAGGAGGACCTGAGTTCACATCCTGCCTCAGACCCTTGACACCTGTACTAGCTGTGTGACCTTGGGCAAGTCACTTAAACCCAATTGCCCTGCCCCCCCCCCAAAACCCTGAAAATGCTAAATAAATATGGAATCCTGATCAATATTGTTCAACATTGTAAGCATGTTTTAAAATCATCATCTGTATAGACCATACATCAAAATGTCATTTAAGTGCCCTCTTCTTTTTTTTCCAGGATAATACTTGAAATGTTAGAGCAAATATCTTAGGATAATTAGATAGGTGTATATCTACTTCAAAAGCACCTCTGTGCATGGACAGCATTTTGATCCTGGAAATCCTTTTGTCCCTCCACCCAGGCAATCTGAAACATTCTGATCCAGCATGCTGCTGTCCAGGTTGGCTGAGTAGAATACATTGTTTGCTGATGGAATAGCACTCTCTTAGAGCAGTAGTTCTTGAACTTTTTCATCTCAACAGTCCCTTATACTCTCAAAACATTTTAGTATTATAATGAAAATAGCTTTGACCTCATAGATGCCCTGGTCCCCGGGCCCCACCATGAGGACCATTGGCTTAGAGAAACTGGGAGCAGTAGAAGGAGCAGCGGACTCGGTTGTGAGGTAATCCAGATCCAGATCTCAGCTCCACTGCTTACCAGTAATGTTACCATGAACAAGAACGTCACTTAAGTCGTCTCAGCCTCAGTTCCCCTATCTGTACAAGTGAGGGTAGTAACCCCGACACAACTTCCTACCTCTTAACAGTTGATGCAAGGAGAGCCTTTTGTAAGTCTCAAAGGGCTCTCTCTTCGTGAACTGCTTGTAGTTATGTTGCTCACCTGCCCAGCATCCTCCAACCCATGGAACTGAAAACGAGGCTTCCTAGAGGCATTGAAGGCAAAAGGACCCTGATCACCTGTAGTCCAAAAAAAAAAAAAAACAATCTAATGTAGTTACCCTTGTTGCAGATGGAAAAATAAGAATCTCAGTATTGGAAGGGGCCTCCCCAGTTATCTGATCCTGCTCCTACCCACACCTCAAATTCTTTCTACCAGATGGCTCGCCAGCAGTCACCTCGTCCCTGGTTGAAGACCTTTATGACCTTGGACAGGCCTTTCCATTTGGGCCTATTTTATTAGGTGGGTTTTCCATACATTGAGCTGAATTTGGCTTCCCTGAAGCTCATGAGTCCTCGCTCTGCTCTCTGTGGGCCAAGCAGTTTCTCTTTCCTTCCCACAATTTAAAGCCCCTGGGGTCTAGTTACCTATATTATGCGCCATCTTTCAAAGGAACCTGTGGATCGTTTTTAGCTTATTGGCTAGCCTGTCACTAGCTTAACCTTCCTTACATGCTCAAGGACTGAAAATCATAAACCATCCATTCAGTTTGTCACAGACCTCTGTGTGACCAAGTTAAGACCAGCTTTTGCCATTGTTCTCAAGCTAGACTAGGATGTCTTTCATTTGGACCAAAATCTCTGCTTCTTCATAGGGAACCTTTGGAAGCCTATATCTATTTTGGACCTGTGTACTATCAGAAACTGAAGCATATGGTGCTGGATAAGATGCATGCCAGAGCACGGGGACCTCGTGCAGTCCTTACCAGGTAATTCAGGTTAAGGATGTTTGTTAAGCGCCTGCTGGATGGACGTGACCATGTCAGGGAATGAGGATTCAGATATAGCAGTGATGCCATGCTTTTGAAGAATGAATCTGTAAGTAATTATGACCCAAGAGAGACAGTGATAAATGCCTAGGTGAAGTACAAGGGAGAGCTACCTGAGGGCTCAGAGAAGAATTCACTTTTCTGTTCAGAGTCAAGTTAAATTCCCAGGCTTGTGCTGTTGTGTTGATAAAGGTGGTGTGTGTGTGTGTGTGTGCGTGCACGCGTGCTTTGTTTCAGGCTAGATGGGTAGGTGCCATCACAGAAGGGTGAATAAGTAAGAAGAGGATTTCAAAAAATAGATCATTACATGGACACATGAAAAGAAGTACTCTTGATGTTGTCTGTGGTCTTTTAACGAGGCTTTTTACCCTTGTCTCCATGCCTTGTAGTGTGAGGTGACTGGCCATACCTGTGCAGTCCACAGTGGGGCACATGATATGGAGCTAGAAGGGCTTTGAGTACAGTCCTGGTGTCACACGGACTGTTTTCTATCCAAGGCCTAGGGTAGCTGATAAAAGAGGCACATTTCTGATAGGTTGGCCATGAAGTGTTAACAGATCTGCGGTAGGTGCAAAAAAAATCTGAGGGGTTAATGAGAATGGCAGGAAGTGAATACTCTCATAGGTAACTTCACAGTGTTCTCTGTACGCTTCTGAACGACCCATTTCAGGGAATACGTGGGCAGAATGGAAGCTCTCCTGAAGAGAACAGATAGGATGATGAAGACTAGAAAACATGAGCATCACTGGAAGGAGGAGCCAGGATATGAGGCCAGCAGGGGCATGATGGCTGTCTCCAAGTAGTTGAAGAATTGTTATATGGAAAAGGGAGTAAACTTGTCCCATTTGACCTTGGAGGGCAGAAGTAAGAAGAGGTGGAGGCTGCCAAGGACTTAACATCAGGGAAACAGCTCCTACCAGGGGGCTGTCTCCTCCCACCAGGGCACAAGGACCCCTCTGGGGCCTCATCTGAGGGGCCCTTGTTTGGGCCCGGGTTCTACTCAACATCCTCAGGTGTCCATCCCAGCCCTTGGATTCTGGGGTGAATTCTCTGGCCATGGTGACTATTCAGCAGTGTAATTACTCAAGGAATATGTATTACCCATTAATCAGAAGTTCAGTTACACAGCATATTTTTAAATGCTAATAGCCTAGTTCAATTAAATTCAGTTCCTTATTGAAGACTGTTTGCATGATATGCTCAGTCTTTTTACAGCAACAGGAGGGAGGAAAATGAAGCAGCTGTTTTTTACAATAGAAGAGGTGTGGATGACTCAATCCTTTGACCCTTTAATATAAAGCAAATGCATACATCTATTGAAATGATAGACACATGTGCTCTGGAGATGCAAGAGCGGGGAGAAAAGCTGAGATTCTGAAGCCCATAACTCCCTGCAAGGAGACCCTGATGCAGTCAGGTCTGTCTCTTTCTTCTGTGATGTTCTTCCTTCCCTTTAAATAAGTTACAACAGTCAAAAACTATGTAAGAGCAACATAAATGTCAAGGCACTTATTGCCTAGGTATGGTTTTGTTGTGTGAAGGGGGAAGTTATTTATTACTTGTAGTACTCCTGCTTTTTAAAAAAGTTTCCTTACAGATAAACTCTGGGCAGTTATCTCTCTTAGAGCTGTGGTTGCAAACCTTTTACATTTCCAAGAACCTTTTTATAGCCTCACATTTGGGGGACCCCCACGTGCTAACAGTGGTGTGCTCTTGTTGTCATTTGATTAAAAAAAAATGCAGCGACAAGAAACTACGGTGAATTCAGAGACACTTCTAAATGTATGTACTTTATTCTCTCCAGCAGTCCCTGCGTACATTTGAGACAGTTGTACACATTTGAATGAAACATTTTTCAATCTTCTAATAGGACAGTTGCTTATAATGAGATAGATCCTGTGCAGTAACTGTGGCCTTCCAGGGGCCAGAGGTTAAGAAGTACTGAATGAGATCTTGCCAAGTATGGGCCAGTTGGTTTCACTCTGTCCAGTAGCCACAGCCTGTGCTCTTAGCCCAGCTAGCCACCTCACAAAGCACATGATTAGGCAGAAGTGGGGCTGATGAGTGAAAGTCTGGATGAAGCTGTTTCCACTACTTGGGGAGGAGGAGGGGGCGGGGGCGGGTTATGACCTTGTGCTCTACTGATAGCCAGTCACTAACATGCCCTTGATATGTGAAGGACGACATGCTACATGCCTTCAAATGAAACATGTCTATATGTTCAGCCCCATTTAGTTGTTTTTCAGAAATTGTCAGGAATTGTGAGAGCATCCTACACTTTTTATTTGCAACTAAAACTTTTATTTCTGACAGTAATCCATGACAGACTTCCCCTGAGCTGATTTATAGTAATACTTCGAAATAATTTAGTGACCTCAATGAGAAATGCAGTATGCCAGTCCCAGTTATCTGTGCATGTGTAACACGTGACAGGTCGATGTGCTCAGGAAGGGCCCAGGGTGGAATAGTGGGATGGAAAGCTTGGGTTTGGGACCCAGCTTTGTCCATTGCTGTGGGACCTGGGTGACTTTGGGGATCTCTTTGGACCTCTTTTCCTCATCCCTTCAATATGGGTGATGGTACATTTTGTATATTTTAAATTATCTATGGATGTGTATAGTCATGAAGATTGATTTGTTACTCAGCGTTTCCCCAATTTTTCACCTTTCTAAATGACAGGTTCTTTTCACCTGGGTCCGTTCTTCTGCAAGCACTGGCAACAACTTGGGGAGGCTCAGTTTATCTGGCTTGTTCTATTTCTTTTATCTTTAAAATAGGGGGGAACTGTGCTCAGCAAGACGCTTAGACTCTTTATCCAGTGATGTTTTTTCACTAGTTTGAGATCTTTTCAACCCAAATATCACATTTGTCTAATGATTTGTTTCAAAGGCAGCCCACAGAAGGCCGGTCCCGCGATGGTGGTTTGCGTCTTGGAGAAATGGAACGTGACTGCCTGATCGGTTATGGAGCCAGCATGCTTTTGCTGGAGAGATTAATGATTTCAAGTGATGCCTTTGAGGTAGATGTCTGTGGGCAGTGCGGCCTTCTGGGATATTCTGGCTGGTAAGTTGATACCATATGTATTTTGTGCCTCATCCTTCTCCTCCTTTAGATCAGCTCCCCTGCCCCTCCTTTTTAACGTCTCTCACCCAACAGACCTTTACCCATTTTCTTTCTTTCTATGGTTCTTTTTTTTAAATAGATAATAATGTATCTGCTAACCACAAGTCATTTGACAGCCTCTCGTGATAATGTTGTGGACAAGGTGTTAAAGTGAACAAGTGAATAAGGTGGCATTTATTAAACACTCACCACGTGCTAGAGACGCAGATAGAAAAAGCAAGGGCATCTGCTGCCCTCCAGGAGCTTCTGCTCTCCCAGAAGACAGGCACAACAGAGTGAACAGTTGTACACTGCTCGTTAATTAACCACCCTGAGTGCTTGCAGCTTGGAAAGCGTTCTTCAGAGGTTTGCACACGGCTCTGTCCGGGACCAGCCTGGTGCCTTTTGTTTTTATACCACAGTCATCCCGGCTGTGTACATATGGGGGAGGCCCCCTTGACTTTCCCCTTCTCTCAAGCAGCTCTGACCCGTGTGAGTGGCCGACTCTGACCCCAGAGTGTTTGCTTCTCTGCTCTCTGTCATTCCAGCTCCTCAGAGCCCCGATGCCTCCCAGGGGCTTCATAAATGCCAATGGGGTGGTTGAGTCACGGCAGTCAGTACTCTTTTCACTTATATTCATCGCTCATATTGTCCTTACGGATCTCTTTGCTTCTTACCTCTGCGCCGTGCCATACGTGTCTGCCTGTGTCTCTCTAGAATTTTCCATGTTCTTTGTTTCATGCATTGCAGTAGTATTCCATTATGTTCATAGACCACAGTTTGTTCAGCTGTTCCCCACTCAATGAGCACCCATTTTTTCCCCCAAATTTTGCTTCCACAAAAGTATTACTCATTATCTTGGTGCACATTGGGCCTTTCTGTATTTGTCTTCCTCTTCCTGTTGTCTAACTCTGAATACAATTACCTTATGTACAGTTACTTATTTATTACATTCATTTCGTACAATTTGGATTTACCACTTTTTAAAATGTTTGTAATTCTTGTATTTATCTGTACATATTCATGTTATTAACTACATGATGATCTGTCTTGTTTCCTACAAGTTAACATCACAAGAGGTAAACTAAGGCTTAGCTGTATTTTTTAGTATGTACTGTTCACCTTCAGTAAGTACTTGTTTGACTTCCTAACCACAGGATGGATTCCTCTATGGTAGGTGACCAGTGCTTTCTCCTGACTCAGTGGTAACATAGAGCAAGAAGCATCCAGCATAGATCAGAGACTCTGTGCATGAGGACAAGGAAGCTGGAGAGGTTCCCCTTCTTTCCTGCTTCCTAATGGCAGGACTTCCCCTTACCTGGGCTGGATTTTAAGAATCTTCTTCAGAAAAGCAGAAGGAGCCCTGAGGCCACAGGCCTGGACCTTGGTTCCCGCTTTGCCAGGATCATGTGACCATGGGCAAACCAATTCACAGAATTTCCTTGTTGGAAGTTACTTCACGGGGTCATTTGGTCTCTGCTCTAAGAGCTCCAGTGATAGAAGCTTCAGTTTCCATCCAAGACAGCACCTCGCTGGGGTCTTGCTCTGGTTGTCAGACAGCTTTTACTTATCTGGAGCCTAAACCTCTCTCCTTTAATCTGCCCTTTGGGATCAGTCAGAGCAATTCTGATCTTTCTCCCACATCACAGCCTTTCAGATACAGAAGACAGCCTGCTAAAAATTCTCGTCTCCAAGCTCAGGAGCCATCATTGTTCCACCTGACAGTCACATAATATAGACCCTACTAGTGTGACATCACCCTTCCATAGTGAACTGCCTCTTAATGGTCACGGCCTCCCTTTCCCAGAGCCCACAGCTTTTCTGATTATTTTCTAAAATTCTGCTAGGAACCAAAGGCAAATTCACTGGTGTCTGTTTTGAAGAATCCATTCCTCCTTATTTTGAGGAAGGAGGAAGGAGCCTTGTGCCTGGCTCTAGCTCTGGAGTACTTTTCTCGTTCTCCACAGTTTTTCAGAGGTCATTGGTAACGATTCAGCATTTCTTATTTTCCATTTCTTTTAGTCCCCTGGAATATCATTCTGCCTGGCCTAATGACTGGCATTCACTGGAGCAGTTCAGGGTGTCTTACCACCCTCTCACTTATCTTGAGTTTCAGCCGCTTGTATACCAGTTTTATCCTTCCCTTCTGAGTAAAAGATGGTTCTCTGTAGTAGAGAAAACAGAAGTAAATCGAGAGTTAAGTAGTTCTGCTGTGTGTTGTCATTATTCCAGCCACCCCCAGCCAATAATCCCCTTCCTCTTCGGATTTTTCACTTTCCCCTGGGTACCCACGAAGTGTTTTTGGGTATTCACCACCAGCCTCATCTGAACTTCAGTGCTCCAGACATCCTTCTGACAGGCTGCACCATTCTTCCATATTTGTCCTCGATTCCCAGCACCTACTTCCATCCTCTCTAATTATTTTAAGCACCCCTTTCAAAATTTCATATTCTTCCCTGGCGAGATGAGAGACCTTAATCAAATGATCCCTGTGGCACCAAATCTAAAGCCCTCTGAACATGGAAGGAACCCTGAGGAATACAGCTTGATGAGCTTCTCACTGGGTAGCATCACAGTCTCCTGCTGTCTGAATAAAGCAGCCCAAGCATCACAGTGATGAGTCTTTGCCCAGCCCAGAGTCCCTGAACCTGGTGGCCGCTGTTTCCTGTTAAGGCCCTCCTTTCTGCCTAGGTGGAAGAGGTGAGGACAGCCCCCAGTGAGGCCATATCGTCGTGGTTGGAGGAAGTCAGCTTGCTGCAGTTGATGATCTTCGTCGGATTGTGCAGTTGGGGGGAGAGTATTTGGGGAGTAAGTCTTGGCTATTTGGTGTGTGAATGAGAAGGGGCCTTTCTGGCTTATTTCAGTGCTGGGATATCTATTCATCTTTTGAAATGTACTCAAGGACCAAGCTAGAGAATACCTTCAGTTTACTTTTTACAGTCTTTGCAAGGGAACAGACCGCAGTGACTCAGTCCCTTCTGATTCGATGCAGGATTTTTATAATTTAACTTTAGAAAGGGAGTATAGGTCAGTGCTGTAGGTAGGAGGAAAAAGCTTCATGGAGGGTTTCCTCTTTAGCTCAGTCAGTCTGATTCACATGGAGTGTGCTATAGCTTTGCTCTTCAGGAAAGCACAAAGGTGCAGGTATAGATTATGAGAAGATGTTCTATTTAAATCTGACACTCCTGGTTTATTATACTTGTGTAGATTCTTCCTTAGCAGACCCTGTATTTTGTAGTTTCTGTGGTCTGTGTTCTACTGACTGGCCTTTGATGCAGCATTAAATCAGGTGGCAGAGACAAGCATCTCGTCTCTAGCTGAATAGGCCTGAATATGCTGTAGGGGATTGCAGGAATCTGTTCCTGCTATGGTTGGGAGAAGAAGGAAGGTACCTCGTCCACATTAGCCTCCTAGCAGGCTTCTTGTGAAGCTGCCTTCTGGCTGAGGGATCTAACAATGCTGTCATTTCTGCAGCCTGGCTGTACCTGATATGGGAGGGGGCCGAGCATGTTGGTGGGTGAAAGCTGGTCTTTAATGAGGAGCACAATGGAGTCCAGGCAATTAGAGCCACTGAGGATCTTCTCACCAGCCCTTCGTCAGTGACTTGCACGTTAGTGAGGCATTGCTATGGGGATATTTACAGCAACACTTGTTCTCCAGAAGACATGGGGGCAGGAGTCACAAAAAGAAAGGGCCCAAATGAAAACTGGCCATGAAAAAAAATCCCTATTAGGAGAAATATCTAATAGGGAAGGTTTAATTTCTCTTGTGAAATGACAGTCCTGCTTTTGCTTTTGCCTTCAGATTTAGAGCCATCTGTTTTCACGGTGTTCATGTGGACAGACAGGTCCACATTTGGGGATGATTCATTGAGGGGCACAAGGTCATTTTGAAAAGATTGTCAGCAGAGGTGGACTTCTTGTTCCAGCTGCTGGGATCAGGATGCTTTTTGGATTATACGAATGTGTGTAGGAAAATTGCAAATAAATTTCCTTGGATTGAGAGCATGGAATAATGTGTTTTGTAGAAGAAGAATAGAGAAGTGTCAACAAACCAGAGACTCCTTTTTAACAGGACAGATTAGACTTAGTTACCGAGTGACCTAGACCAATTCAGACGTATAATTTCTTATATGAAATTGAGATCAAGTGTCAGAGGTCTCTGTTCAGAATATGATCTAAGGGGAAAAATAGCAAAGTAAGTAAATCCACATCTATCGTTGGAAGCGGAAAAAAGGGAAAATCCTTTGACAAGTATTTTTTTGGAGTCCAGTGCCATGCTAGGTACTGTACAAACTACACAGTGGATGAAAATTAACTTTGTGTGCATTCATGAATACCCTCTCTGCGAGAAGTTGTGGCAATGGAAAGATGTATCTCTTAGGAAGAAGACCAAAAATTCAGAATATTAGAGAAATCTACTGAAAGAAACATCAAGAGTGGTCTCTTGTCTCCTGAAGTCTCTTTCCCCAGCAGACACTGCCCTACTGGGGCACCTGAGGATTCTGGACTGAATACTTCATTTGTCTTGTCACTGGCCCCCTTGCTTCCTGTGAGAGTGGTCTTAGGATCGCCCTGGCAAGGGGACCATTCCCTCCCATTGTGCTTATCAGTTTCACATCCACTGCCATTAATCTGTCCACATACATACAAAGCATATGAATAGAGGTGTATATGAAGTAGTTTAAGGGGGGAGGTGGCTAGCACCCGAGGTCAGAGAAGGCGCTGTTCATGCTGCATCTTAAAGTAAGAAAGAACTCTATACAAAGTGAAAGAAAAGAGGAAGCACATTCTAGGCACAGGGGAGATCTAGTGCGAGGGACCCTAGGTGGAGTGTTATATGTGATCTGTTTAGCAGGTACTGCGCTGAGTGCTTTATTAATGATTATTATAGCCTCGCAGCAGCCCTAGGAGGTAGGTGTTGTTATCCTTGTTTTCCAGATGGGGAAACAGAAGCAGCAGAGGTGAAGTAAGCAGCCCATGGTCGCCTAGCTGGTGTCTGAGGCTGGAATTAAGCTCAGATCTCCCTGACTCCAAGCCTGGTGCCCTGCCCGCTGCACTGCCTGGCTGGATCACAGTATGTGGAAGGGAGAGTAATGCCCAGTGAAGCTAGAAAGGATGGAACCAGGTTGTTTGGGACTTTAATTGCCAAACAGAGGAGTTAATAGTTTATCCTCTGTACTTGATTGAGTAGGGGAGTCACGAAGTCAGATCTCTGCTTAGGAGACATTACTCTGGTAGCACCAAGTAGGAGGGATCAGGAGGGTAGGGGCACTAGGAGGTTGCAGCAATCATCTAGCCAAAGTTGATGGCCCGAATGAAGGCAGCGGTACAGGAGGGTTGAGAAGGCCTCCGGGGGGAGAGGTACCATGGAAGCAGAAATGGCAGCGTTTGGCAATGGAGTCACCATGGAGTGGTGTGGGGGAGTGAAGAGTACAGAGGTGCCAGACCTGGAAGACTAGAGAAGGGCGGCTTCTTCAGCAGAAAGGCAGGTTTGGAAAAGAGAGAGAATGAGAAGGAGTTCTAGACAGATTGGATTTGAGACGTCTCCAGAACACACAACTTGAAATATCCCCTAGGCGATTGGTGATGGAACAATAAGTTCTTGTCCTAGGACTGGGGATGTTGAACTTGATGAAGACTCAGTACCTGAGATGCCTGCTTTCAAGTATTTGAGGAGCTGTCGTATGCAAAAGGGATTAGACTTGCCTAGTTTGGGCCCAGAGAGGAGAGCCAGGAATGGTGGGTGGCACGTGGAGAGCAGATGTTAGGAAAGCCTTCCTGATGACAAGTGGAGGGGGCTGCCTGTGGAAATGATGGTCTCTTCCATTGGAGATGTTCAAGCAGAAGCTGGAGGACCATGGTCAGATACGGTACACTGGGGATTCCATCCAGGCCTGGGTTGGACCAGTGGCTGCTGAGGTTTTCTTGCCTGTGTCGTTTTGCTTGCTGAGGCAGGGGAAAGAGAAAGGAAAAGTTCATGGGAATATTCAGACTTCAAGCCCACTAGGAAATCATGTAGTCCCAGATTACATTCTCTCCACATAATTGAGTTGTTGAGTTAATTTTTTTTCTCTCCAGATTATAATTTCCTCTAGGATAGGGCTGCAGCCTATATTTAGAGTACATAATTACTTGGTATTTAGTGATTAAATAGATTTGAAATATTTCTCAGTAATATAAATCCAAATTTCAAGAAATTTCCAATTCTCATGAATTGAGAGAGTAATTTCAGAAAGGATTCATGGCACTGTATTTGAGTGAATTTCAGAAGGAAAAATCTGAAAACGAAGAAACATTTAAGTCATTTCAGTGATTAAAACTTTCAGTTAAATCTGTAAAATTGTATGAATACAGTTTAACTCAATTCACTGTAAGATAAACCTCCAAGCCTGGGAAAGAATTCTCTGTTTGGTGGGAATTTCTGGAAAACTCAAAAGCAGTTTCAAAGAAATTCGGTTTTAGATCATCACCTTATACCATGTACCATAATAAACTCAAAATGAATCCATGATTCAAATACTAAAGGTTATACCATTTAAAAAATATTAGAAGAGAACCAGATCAGATACTTTTTACTACTATAACTAAAGGTAGAATTCTTAACCAAGCAAGGGATAGAGGCAGTTATAAAAGATTAATTAGGTAATTTCAGTTACCTAAAATTAATGCAACTAGGAGAAAACGGTAAGAAATTGACTAGAAAAAAGTCTTCGTATCAAATATTTGTGGCAGTCAGGTGGTGCAGTGGATAGCATGCCGGACCTGGAGGCAGGAAGACCCGAGTTCAAATCCAGCCTCAGACACTTGCTACCTTTGGGACCCTGGCCAAGTCTCTTCACTCTGCCTCAGTTTCCTAATCTGTAAAATGAGCTGGAGAAGAAAATGGCCAATAACTCCTTTGTCTCTGCCAGGAAAACCCAAATGGGGTCACAAAGAGCCAGACACAACTGAAAAAAACAACTAAACGACATCAAATATTTGTACGTAATGAGGGTTTTATATCTAAGATAGATAGCCAGTCAAAAGAAATATCCAAAAATCCACTTCTCAGTAGATAAATGGTCAAAGGATATGGATAAACAGTTCTCAAAAAATATAAACTTTTAACAATACTGTGAATGCTTTAGTTCACTAGTAATACAAGAAATTTAAATCAAAACAGTTTTCAGGTTTCATGCACACCCAGCAAATTGACAAAGATGACCAAAGAACAGAATGGTCAGTGTTGGAAATACTGTGTACAAATGGGCACACTAATGCATTATTGTATGCAAGCTGTGAGTTCATCCTACTGTTCTGGTTTTTTAGTGTATAATTTCATTTTTTAGCCCTGACTTAATATGGAAAAGAAATTTTCATGAAGTTACTCATTCTGTGGGTTGTTAGAATGCTAAAATTAACATGAACAGAGATGTTGAACAGTTAGACAAAAAAATATGTCCAAGGTAAAAGTTGGAACTCCAGCCTTTAATAAGAGTTTAAAAACTTAAGTTCATTATATTGTTCTGTTTACTTAGACTTGACCCTTTACTTGAGGTGAATTTTAGCTTTAATAAAAAGAACATTTAGCAAATAAATGTAGATTATGTTGAAAAACTATCTCATAAACCAGCAAGTAAAAGTAACAATATTGATAACTCCTCACTCGTTGGTTTGTTTGGTGCTGTTTCTTTTGTAATATTTCATGTTGGCAAATAATTTCTTCTGCTGTTTGCTCCGTTTTCTCTAATTTTTCAAGTTAGTGATTTTTATTCCATAGCTTACAAAGAAGGCTGCCATAGTTTAGGAGGGATTTCTCAGAAGGTTAACTTCCTTTCTGCCATATCTCAATTGCTGCATACCACACCTTTATTTTCCTTTGGGTCCCAACTCTACCCAGGTCTTTGGACCTCTTCTGGTTCCAACTGGAAAGGCTTTTTTATGTGATCAATGATGAAGACAGGACTCAGGACTCCAGCAGTCCAGCCATTCTAGAAGGCAGTGGAATTATGTGAAGAAAGTGACTCGAGTGGCCCACTCTGACCCAGAGAGTGCACTGATAGGCAAATCTTTGCCCCTATGAGGCTAGTAATACAAAGAAATGTCCCACATACACCAGAGTATCTGGAGAAGCACTTTTGTAATAGCGAAGAAGAAGCAGAAGCAAATTAGGTGGGCATTGAATAGGGAAATGCTAAAGTTAAGTTGTGTTGCTTGAATGTAAAGGAATAAGACTGTGCTGTGAGAAAGAAACACTGATGAATACAGAGAAACATGGGAAGACTTACATGAATAGGTGCAAAATGAAGGAAGCAGCACCTGGAAAATGCCATACACAACAACAGCCACCATGGTGCACATTGGGAGAATGACGGCCGCCAGATAGTGACAGTAGAATGCTGGGAAATTGTCAGGAAAGAAGAGAGACGAGAAGGGGCCTCCCTCTTTTCTTTGCAGGGGCAGGGGCTATGGCTGTGAAACACTGTCGATTAGGACAGGCTTTTTCAGGGGCTGGGCTGGTTTTGCTGAAATGACTTTTGGTTTTCTTTTTCTTCCTCTTTGGCATTCTGGGTAGAAGGGATACATTGAGAAATGCAAAAAGTAAAAGAAATCCAAAAAGTAAAAATCAAAATTTATTTTTAAAAATAAAAACCATTTTAAAAATATTTTATGGAGCCCTTCTCTTTCTGTTCATGTATTCTGTACTGGACAGTAAAGAAACACTTTTGGGAGTAGAGAGGGTGGTGGAAAAACTGGGTGGAAAGCCTTCTTCTCTCTTAAAAGTCTAATGTGTCCTTGCCTCCTCACTAATGCAGACCCCGACCTTGTGTGCTTTGATTTGTGCTTCAGGTGCCATTACTGCAAATCGTCGTGTCATGTGTCTTCCTTGCGGATCCCTTATGCCTGCAAACTGCTCTTCCAAGAACTGCAGTCAATGAACATCATCCCCAGGCTAAAACTATCCAAGTACAATGAGTGAAGAGGCAAGTAAAATATGTCTAGTTTTAAAAACAAGAGGCCCGTCCATTCACCAGGAGAGGCTTGGATAAAAAGCAGTGGAGAGGAAGAATCGGGACCCCTGAGGAATTTCCTGGGCTGTTTCACCTGCCAATTTTTTTAAGCTGATGGAGTTTTTCTGTACAGTAAAGGATAAGAGAAATATTCTCAAACTTGCCCAAACACTTTAGTACGTGATTTAAAAAAAAAACTGAAGCAACATATTAGATCAATAAAGATTCCTTTATGTTACCAAGACTTGGAGTTTGCTTATTAGAAGGCACCACTATTGGGAAGAAGAGTGGGAGAATGAACTGAGCTAAACTGTGTACAGTTTGTTCTTAGAATCAAACCTGTGATGTTTCCTCTAAAGTGGAAGCTGTGAACTTCCCTACTGGGGGGAGTTCATTTTGTCTTTTCATGTATTCAGGAATACAAGGAGACTATGTAACTCTTACACACTCACTAGATATAGTCAATATTTTGTTCAGCATCAGTGGGCCAACGTGATTTTGCACATAGGTGAATTTTCCCTCTAAGTGAAAATGAATGTTTTGAGTACCAAAACCTCTTTTGTAAAAAGATTTTTTACCTTTCTAAAATGTGTTCTTCCTAGGAGTGTCTAGGAATGAAGAGAAATATTGCCTAGACTGTCAGACACAATCGACATATTGGTTGTTTCTCTTCAAATCTTTGCTATGAGGGCTAGTTTGCTGGGGTCAGAGAGGAGAGGAGGAGCGACGTATTAAGAAATAAAAGTGATATAAAAGCAAAAGATCTCAATAATGTTTTTTTTGTTTTTAAAATTGTGTGTTAAGCAATAAATCAGTGAGATGTTGACTGGGAGCTTCAATAAAGTGAGTCACTTTTAGATCCCCAGCATCATTTATGGTGATTGTGGGTGTTCAGAGGCCTTTCGTTTAGTTGAGGGCTCCCTTCCAGAGAATTGAGAAGAGCTGAGGTTGTAGGAAGGCTGGCCTCTAAATAAATGAATCATTACTGAACTTGCAGTCTTAGAGTTGGGGAAGATGTTAGCCCAACCTCCTCCACCTAGTCTATAAAACCACGCTACACATTCCTGATGGATAGTGAGTCAGCCTCTCTACTTGTAAGAAGTTCACTCCCTACTAAGGGCCCTTTGATTTTGGGAACAGGCTGACAAGAGTTCGTTACAGAGGTCATGTTGAGAGGGAGTCATTTTTAGCTTTCACCCACTGGTCCTTACTTTTGGCCCTCAAAACAACCATAGTAATGATAACTCACATACAGATGTTTTAAACATGCAAAAATCGGTTCCCTCTTCTTCATGCCAGTCATTTAAGTATCTGGAAGCAGCAGCCATCTCTCCTGTTAGTTTTGTAATCTGAAATCTTGTCGACTAGATTTTATGCACAGCAGTACCAGTAGCAGTTTGGAACTCACCAAAGATTTGTACCTTTTCTCTTTTGTCATAGGTCACAGATTTTCATTTTAGTCCACCTTAATGAGCATTTATTAAGTGTCTTCTTTGTGCCAGGCACTGTCCTTGGTGCTGGGGATACAAAAAGTATAGGAATCAGGAAGACGTGAATTCAAATCCTGCCTCACACAGTAGCTGTGTGACCCTAGACAAGTCAGTTCACCCCATAACCCTCAGTATCCTGATCTGTAAAATAGAGATGATAATAGCACGCACCTCCCAGGGTTGTTGTGAAGAACAAGAGAGAGAACATTTGTAAAACCCTTTGTAAATGTTACTTCACTATACAAATGCTCGCTATCAAAAGACAAAAAAAGGAAATGACCCCATGACCTCAAGAAGGTTACATTGTGCTGGAGCATACAGTTTATTCTTGTGTGTTTTGCATTCACCAAAAGTGACAGCTCTTACCATTTGACCCAGAGCTATGCCATTGTCTCCCTCGGAGATAATACTTTAAAATCACCTTCAGCAGATCTTGCCTTTGAAAAGAAATCCTGTTCCATCTCGTCTTCCAGAAAAGCCTGTTAGAACTTCCAGAACATAGAAAAATTGGATGAAGGCTGACAAGATTTGTTAGAAGTAGGGTGTGAATTAAAAGAACAAGCGAATCTTCCATGTAGCTGTTTACTTCTAAGCAGGGGTGTGCAACAGTAGAAGAGGCACCAAGGTCTATTCTATCAGAAACAAACCCAATTAAAGTTCTTAGAGCATCCATCCTTCTTGGTGAGTTGCAAGGGACTCTGATAATTGTCCTCTATGAGATCTAGTCCATGAGATGAATTCATCTAAGAGGAGATGTTGTTACTGCTTTTAGACTGAAGGATTATTGCATATAAGAGGGAGCAGACTCATCTCTAGTTTAAATCTAGAGCTGGAAGACCAAGTCCCTCTTTTTATAAATGAGGAAAGCAAGAAATAACTCACCCAGCTTCATGTAGGTAGATAGAGAAAGAGCCAGGATTTGAACCCACCCTTCCCCACCTCCAAATCCAACATGCTTGGCCTGATACTGGTGCCATGTTGCCTTGTTGGGCCTTTGTTTCAGCACAGAAGCATGGGGCAGTTTCCCCGGAAAGCGGGTGTTTTGAAAGCTAGGACAAAAAGCCAAAATGTCAGGGTTTGGAGAATGCTGCCTTGCAAAGATGGTGAGGAAAGTAGCAGAAGGTGGAGGAAAATATTTGCCTGGAGCGGCCAGCCATTCCCTTCTGACATCAAAGTGAAACCTGTTCTCAGCCACTGGAGCCGATGGAACAGCTTCATGGAGCCAACAGAGAACCAGCCTTCAAAATGCTTCCATGTGGCTGAAGTCAAGGAATGAATAAAAAGAGCCTGATTGGGTGCTACATCATGAAATAGTTTTCAGCTGTTTCAGAATTTTTGGGGGCCCAACACCTTTGTCTTCAGTAATGAGTCACACTAGGGTGATAAGTATTTTAGGCTCTGGATGGGCCCTTCCATTTCTTGGCAGTCTGAGTAACAGAGAAGCCCATTTTTGAGAGCTCTATAAATAATTCACTTGTGAAGCTGATGGTCAGAAAAGTGACTGTAAAAGTCACACCTCTTTTACCGTCCATATTTACTCCATATGTGGCTTGTGAACAGTTGGTTTCGTTTGCTGACCAAAAGTAGGTTTTTATTGCCTTGGGCCTCACTGGTGGTGGAGAAAATGAGCCGAGTCCTAAAGAGGGAGTTTGAAGAAAGCCAGTGGTGATTCGAGGCAGTATATTGTTTGTGACGGAAGCCAACTTTCTAATTTGAGTTTCAGGTACAGACCCCAGACGGCAATTAGAAGAATAGCACTTTTGCGAGTTAACCCTAATATGATCAGGATGTGACAGAAGAATTGAATCCAGACCAATCTGAAATTCTCATTTTTACTCCTAGCTTAAAAAACCCCACTGTAAAGGGCAGAAGATCTGGAATGTTTTCAAATCCACTGCAAAGGCTCTTTTTGACACATGCTTTGATACCTTGATGGAGACGTGGTCTTTATACACACAGATTACAGCCCATCCATGTCTCATACTATACAGTTGATGCCGTGATGTCCTTCCGCAAACCCTCCCTACTACTGAATGCATTAGAAGCCCTCCTCTGAGTCATTTACCCTTTTGTGAATGTGAGAGGTACTCGGCCTCCTACAGGAAGTCCTTCCCAATCCATCTTAATTCCTGTGCCTTACCTCTATTGATTATTTCTGACTTATCCTGTGATTTTGTACATGGTTATTTGCATGCTCTCTCCCCCATTAGGTTATGAGCTTCTCAAGTGCAAGATCTGTCTTTTGCGTGTCTTAGCATTTACTGCTTAGTTCTTGGCATAGTGCCTAGCACACAGTAAGTCTTAATAAATATTTATCGTATTATATTGGAGTATTTGCCTAGGAACTGCATAACTAGGTCAGAGGGTAATCACAGTTAAATCACTTTTCTCACATAATTCCAAATTGTTTCCTGAAATGGTTGAACCAATTCACAGCTCCACAAAAAGTGTATTTAGTATATCTCTTTCCACAGTCCCTCCAACGTTGACTTCCAGTTTTTTGTCATATGTTACAAATGGGGCAGGGGGCAAAATGGGAAAATTGTCTTAATTTACCATTCTTTTAGTTATATGGAACATGTTTTTATATGGTTTTTGAGAATTTGCAAATATTCCTTGGAAAACAATTTGTTTATATTGATTGACCCTTTATCGTAATCTTATAAATCATATTCTCATGTGTCAGGTGTTTTATGTCTTGGATATCAGACTTAACAGTGATACATGATACAAAAACTTTGCCCTCTTTGGTCATTTCTATCGATTGTACAAAAGCTTTATGATTTTATCATTAAAACAGTTGTTTTACCTCTTATGATCATGTTTATCCCTTACTTAGTTAATTGTTATGTCCCTGGTTTTGTTTTTCTTGCCTTCTCAATGGATTTGGGATGGGAAGAAGGGAGAAGAAACAATCAGAACTGCAAATAAAATTGAATTAAGAAAAGAGGTTGTTCAGGCATTTCATTCATGTCTGACTCTTTATTGCTACATTTGAGGGTCTCTTGGCAGAGATACTGGAGTGGTTTATCATTTCTCCAGCTCATTTTCCAGATGATGAAACTGAGGCAAACAGGGTTAAGTGACTTGCCCAGGGTCACACACCTAGTAAGTTGTGTTGATGAGCAACATGGGCTCTTAGCACTTAGTTGGGTTTTGTCTCCTTTGAGTAGTTCAGCGTATTTCATGGAGCCTTACTAGGTGCTAAGCCCCAGGCCCAAACCCCATTAGGTGTAAAACCTACGTGGGTGTGGATTGGTAACTAAGGTGGGGCTAACTCAGGGGAGGGCCTAGTTTACACATGAGTTTGAGTGATAGGTTTGGGACGTCAGAGGCTCTTAGACCACGTGGGTTTAAGTCGCCTCTTTGTGACGATTTTAGGTCACGTGGGTGAGTCGCATGTGTGACTCACCCCTGACGCTGAAAAAGATATAAAACCAGGGGTTGGCTTCCTCTTCTTTGGAGCTCTTACCCACAGCAGTGGTGGCGTGAGTGACTCTGGGCCAGCCCACGTTATGAGCTCCCGGGCTGAACCTAGATGTTGGTAACTATGAATCTGTATTTGGTCTGTCTGTCGATGTTTGTAATTTGTTTAGGGCTCTCACTCGTGCTGGTGCTGATGTGGAGACTCCGGGCAGCTGTAGCTAAGGGCCCTCCAGCTTTTAACCTGGATGCTGGGACTTTGTTAAACTCTGGTAACTATGTATTGGGATTTGAATCAGACAAGGTCTGTCCGTTGATGTTTGTAATTTGTTTGTAATTTGCTCTGAAGTTCAGGGTGCTGGTCTTTTCCCCTGAACTAAGTGAATGATATTTGTATGCTGAACTAAAGTAAGCTTGTCAACCCCTTGACATAGCTTTCCTTAGTTAAGCAGATCAAAAGAACCTGTGCTTTTGCAGCATGCTGGTAGCATTCTTGTTGTTGGGCTTGGGTTGGTCTTACACCCCCACAACAGCTGCTAGCCGGATTGTTGAAACATAAGTGTCCGAGGCCAGATTTGAACTCAGGAAATTAATCTAACTTCAGACCTGGCACTGTCTCACTACATCCTCTATACCATGTAGCTCCCCTTTTATGATGGTTGTGCTAAGTCTTTTCCTTCTGTTCTCCCTTGATTAAAAAAAAAAGGTGATCCGATCTTTTATATTCCCATACCCATTGGGTGCTCGTTGTATCTATAACATAAGTTGCTGGTCTAAACCAAATTTCTGCTAAACTGCTTTCCAATTTTCTCTCTTGTCACATGCAGAGTACTTCCCCCAATAATGTATTTGTTAGAGTTTATTAAACACTCATTTACTGTCTCTCTTTATTTCTGGCTGTAATATTAATGAAGGTGGGACTTTTTTTTTTTTTTTTACTGTTTTCTCTTTTGGAGCACTTATTTAATCAAGTGCCCTTGATGAGTCTGGCCTTTGTTTCTTTGATTAAATTAGGAATCTTTGATGACCTCCTTGCCTCAAGCCTGCTTTGCATGGGTTTGAGTGACATGTTTGTGACACTTTTAGGTCATGTGAGTTTGAGTCCCATATTTGTGACACTTTTAGGTCACGTGAGTTTGACTTGCACATTGTGGCACCCTTTGACCCTGAACAAGATATATAAACCCAGAGGTTGGTGTTTTCCCTTGGGGCTCTCAGTCACTGGAAGAGTGGTGTGGGACTCTGGGCAGCCGTTTTAAGAGCCCCCTGGCTTGTAAACCCAGATGTTGATGCTTTCCTGGTAACTATGAATTGTGATTTGGTCTATTTATATTGTGTATGTTTGTAATTTGTTTGTATTTGCTCTGAAGCTCAGGTTGCTGGCTTTTCCTCCTGAACTATGTAAGTTATATTTGTATGTGTGATTAAAGTAAGATGGTTAACCCCTTACAGTTACTTTCCTTAGTAAAGCAGATCAAAAGAACCTGTGTGAGCAGCCTTCTGTGTGCTGGTTGTTGCTGGTTTTACACAGCCACAATAGTTGCTAGCAAGATTGTGGCAATATTGGGCCATTCCATTTTTAGATAACCCTTAGTGTTAAGAATATTTTCCTTATATTGAGCCAAAATCTGGCTCCCTGTGACTTTGATGCATTGGTTCTAGCACCAGGAAAAATGAGACTAATCTCCATCCTACGTAATAATCCTTAAAATAGTTGGAGAGTTATGTCCTCCATATGTCTTCTGTTCTCCTGGCTAAACATGCATAGTTCTTTCAGCCAAACCTCATATGATCTAGTCAATAAACATTTAGTTTCTCCAATATGTCAGGCACTGTGCTAAGTTCAGGCGATGCAAAGATAGGCATAGGGCAATCCCTGCCCTCAAGGAGCTCATAGTCTAATGAAGGAAGACATCACATAAAAAGAAGCTGAAAAGGTGTGGGGAGTATGCCTGATGCAGAGGCAGGATGAGTCCTGCAGCTGGGCTTGGGGGTGGGGGATGTTCTGAGGAGGTGTGAGTTACAGAGTTGAATTTCTCTTGCAGAGTGATGAGTTTCTGGAGATGGTAAAGTCCAAGAGAGTAGACAGGTGGGAAAGGATGATAGAAATTCCCTGAGCCCCCTCCTTAAGTGGTGGAGGATCTGGAAGAAGCTCTCCAATGTCCACCCTCCACCTTTTCTAATTAGAATGAGGAAGGGAGCTAGGGGTGGGAGATGCTGAGGACATGTGAGTTTCTGAATTGATTGCACCTTGGAGAATGATAAATTTCAGAGATCATGAAATCCAGGAGAGTAGCTAGGTGGGAAATGATGAAATGAATTCTTCAGGTATTCACCAGTCAGTCCCTTCACTCTCCTGGTGGTTCTTCTCTGGAAGAAAATGGTCTCAATATTTCATTAAACATTTTATTGACATGGTCAATATCCTTTCTAAAATGTGGTACCAGGAACTAGACACAATAGTCTAGATAACAATAACTAGCATTTATAAGGTGCCATGACATTTGCAAAGGGCTTTACATATGTTAATCTCATTTGATCCTAACAACCACCCTTTAAGGTAGATGCTATTATTATCTGCATTTTTACAGGTGAAGAAACAGGCAGAGAGAGGTTAAGTGACTTGCCCACATCACACAGCTAGGGTTGGGAGACAGGATTCGAACTCATCTTCCAGACTCCATGGCCAGCACCCTATCCACTGCATTACTATCAGCCTCTCAGATGTGGTCAGTTATGGCCTAAGTATATTGGAACTAACATCTCTTGTTCTGGAAACTGCTTCTATTAATGCAGCCTCAGTGTTAGCACCTTTGACAGTCACATCACACTTCTGAGTTTGGTAGAAGATTAGGAGAAGAAAGACTTGAGTCCATAATGAAGTGACTTGGATGGGTCTAGACTAGTTGGTCAGAGGTCAGAGGTTGAATTTGAAGAAGAGAAATTAAGGAAATTTCGAAAAGCAATCTCCCTAACAAGATACTGGTCCAGATTTTACTTCTAGGCTGAAAGAGAAAGAGGACCAAAGACAATTAAGGAGGATATAAACAGATTAAAGGGGATCAAAAAGAGAATAGACCCTGAAGAGATGGACTCAAGAAGGAGAAGGTAGTTGGCAAGACAAATTCAGGGAAGGAAGTAAAGATTAGTGGAACCATTGGAGGGGTAAGTAAATTGATGAAGACATTGTTAGGTGGGCATGGGGTGACTCTAGTATGGTGAAATGCTGAAGGTGAGGTGATTGGGACTGTCCAATCAACTTAGATTTAAATGAGAAATGTACAGAATATGGAACATGGCCAGGTAACAGGCAATGGATATTGGAGTGTGGCATGGTCCTATAAGAATATTCTTAGGAATGCTAAAAATAAAGACAACGGTTATACTGGTAGAGAACAGAGAATCAAAGAAAGGATAGGATCTTTGCTCAGGGTGGATATGGTGATGATAACTGACAACATAAAGGAGAGCTGCTCAGTCCTTTTTTAATTTGTTTTCTTAGCCAAGGTGAACACTCCTTACCCTGGAAATAACAGAGCAAAGGTGACTATGGAATTGGGACTGTGGAGTTGTTGAGTCAAAGGAAAGGAATTTGAAAAGTTGTTGAATTATTAAGAGGTGATAACTGCTGGGAAGTTTTGATTAGGTGCTTAGGGTTGAGGTGTAAGTACCCACAAGTTTTTTTAACTAAGGCTTAAAATCTCAACCATTTTGGAGAATAGGGAAAATTGGTGTGATTTGGTTCAAATGTGTTACCTGTGTTCCAAGCCTATGATGTGAAATCCCTCTTGGGAGAGACTTGAAGAATGCCTTTCCACTTTTGAAATTGTAAGAGAGAATGAAGCATTCTTGAAGACAGAAGGAAGGCATCAATAGGCAGGCAGTGGGAAAGAGGCATCTGAAGTGAAAGAGGGGAGATGACCCTTTTTGGAGTGATGGAGAATAGAAGAATGTAATAAGAGGGGGAAAAGAGGGAAAGGACAACTGTACAGTTAGAGCTTAAAAAGAAATTTAAGCTACTTGTAAAGAGGAAAGAACTGCATGCTCTGAGGCAAAAGATGCCACTATCCGAAGAATGGCAGAGTGGAGCCCTAGAAGCCCCAGATGAGAGGTCATCCAGTAAAAGTCAGAGGAAGAAGAGAACAGGATGAGAAGTTGGTGATGCCTTGTTTGGGGTACTAAAGCAGCTATTTGTTGACCTGATCACAAAAATAGAGAGGTCTGAGATCTTCTCAGGAAATGACTCCAAGATATGAGAACCTTCTAAAATTTATCAGAATGGGGGATAATTATTGACTTGTGGAAGTTCAGATGAAAACAAATGAGACTTCCAGGAGGAACCTAAAAATATTGCCAACAACTATGATGTCTCGGATAAGAAACTGAAGACCACAGTGGTAAAGATTGTACTTTGTTCACCGTTGCCCAATAAAAGAAAGGGATGTACAAGAGAAAATTTAATTTTGGAAGTGAACATCTGACTGGTGATTTCTGAGAATGGGATTTGGGTTTCCAGACCACAACTTACAATGGAAAGATAATAGATTCCTTACCAGAGATGTAGTACACCTAACAAAGGCTGGTGATGATGTGTTTGCCAGGTGTCTTGCCTCTAAAAGGCTTTAAACTAAAAGGGATGGGAGAACATTGCCTATTTATAGTTAGATACTATAGAGAGTTAGATACTATAGAGAATAACCACAAAGAAGGAAGAAAAATAACATCAGAGACAGCCTGAAATTATAGGGGAGAGAATCTAATTAAAGACCAAAGTTTAGGCAACAAACAAGAGGACCAAAGAATGCAGATTGGACAACATAGTTCTCCCTGCAACTTACTGGGATGAATCCCATGTCTGGATCATCCCTGTGAATGTTTCCATCCTATCCAAAAGCAATGAGGTAGATAAAAGGTGCGAAGGGAGTACCGTGCACTTCAAGAAGGCATCCTCATAAAGAAATTCAGGAATAAGAGGGAAGAAGCATGCAGAGTATTTGGGTGAAGGTCAAAGAAATAAGTGATCTTTGTCTTTGGCATGTATGACAGACCACCTGAACAGAAAGAAAAAGTAGATGAGTTTGACTAAAAGATTACAAACCTGGCACAAAGGCATGATATAGTAATGGTGGGGGTCTTCATTTATCCAGACACCTCTTAGAGCTTTCTCTGCCAAAAGCAGAACAGCTACTAACATCTCGACTCGCCTTGGTGATAATTTTATCCTTCCCCTAACAAGGCAGAATTCTGTTCTGGATTTTATTCTCATTAACATGGAGGAACTGGTTGCCAGGGTGGAATTGATAGCAACCTTGAGGGAAAGTGACTGCTCCATCCTGGAATTTGTGATAGGGGAGAGGAAATCCAAGCATAGACTGACATGTGTCTTAGGTTTTAAGAAAATAGATTTCAGATTTCAAAGGGTCCAGGGAAAATATAGGTAAAGTCCTGTGGACTAAAATTCTTCAGAGAAAGACGTCCTGGAAGGGATAGAAGCTTCTCAAGAATGAAATTTTAAACAGTAAAATAGTACTTGGCTGAAAAAATTGATGTGGACACACAAGGAACTCACAAACCAACTTAGATTTAAATGAGAAATGTACAGAATATGGAACATGGCCAGGTAACAGAAAATGGATATTAAAGTGTGGCATGGTCCTATAAGAATATTCTTAGGAATGTGAAAAATAGGGACAACAGGATTTTAAAGTTATTTTGGTAGAGAGTAGAGAATCAAAGAAAGGATAGGATCTTTGCTCAAGGTGGATAGGGTGATAATGACTGACAACATAAAGTATCGCTGCTCAGTCCTTTTTTTATTTGTTTTCTTGGCCAGGGCGAACACTCCTCTTCTTGGAAATAACAAAGCAAAGGTAACTACCAAGTAGTTGAGGCCAAGGATGAGTAAAGAGACTTAGCTGCTCTTGGTGAATTCCATTCTGAGGTCCCGAAGCAGATGGGATGGCCAATCCACTGTCCATGATATTTGACGGATCATTGAAAATAGGAGAGTGACCACAAGATTAGAGAATGGCAGATGTAGTCCTGATATTCTTAAGAAAATTTTAGAATAGATCACAAAAGAGATGCTTAATGAACCTCCATAAAGGGAAGTTGTGATTACAAGGAGCCAGCGTGACTTCATCAAAGACAGGTCAAGACTGGAAGACTTATTTTCCTCTTTGGTAAGATTACTAAAGTCATCAAGTTCACTTGAAAAGTTGGTCAAGTTGCCCCATACTAGATGGAGAAGTATGGATTAGAAAATAATAAAATCAGGTGGATTTACAACTGACTGGATGGCTGTACTCAAAGAGTAGTTAATATCCTTATGGCAGGAAGACTCCTGCGACCCCTGTGCTGCTTTTTATTTTTGTCACTGTCTTGGATAAAGATGTATAGATGATGTGCTTATAAAATTTGCAGAGGAGAAACCCTGGAAGGACAATTAAAGCACTGAATGACAGAGTCAGGATCCAAAAGGATATTGACAGATTGAGCTGAATATAAGGTAAAATTCAATAGGAAAAAATATAAAGTCTTACTAGGGTACAAAAAAATCAACTTCACAACTACAAAATGGGGAAGTCATGATTAGATAAGAATTCTGGAAAAGATCTAGGGGTTTTAGTGAACTTGCAAGCTCAATCTGCATCCCCAGTGGGATGTAGCAGCCACAAAAGCTGATGTGATCTTGAGCCATGTTAAGAAAGAGACATAGCTTCCAGGAGTAGGGAAGCAATTGTTTTCCAGTGCTCTGCCCTCATCCCCATCTGGAGTATTGTGTTCAGTTCTGGGTGCCATGGTTTAAGACCTGGAGAGTGACCAGAGGAGGGCAACCAGGATGATGAAGGGCCTTGAGTGAATGACACCGCCGGTATAATCAGATGACTTGTGTACGGAGGAATCTTCTGGCTCACGTGCAAAGAAAAAAGTCTTCCCTGGAAAATTCCAGGACGTACACGTTTAGCAGACCCTCACATCCATAGAAACAGTCATTGGCAATTAGGGAACAGCCCAGAGATCTGAGGCAGATGCCAGCACATGAAACAGAAAGGGCCAGTGAAGATTATCTCTTTCTGTCTCTGAGTTATGGGTAGTAGAGGCTGCACTCTTCCTGTGTCCAATCTGGTCTGTTTTTCATGCTGGGAGCTAGCTCCCAGGGCCTTTTATACACCAGAGTTTGGGGGCTTATCCCCTTCTCATGTGAATGAAAATCTCTCTTGACTCTAGAGACAAATGTCTGGTGTACAGTAGCCTAAGAGGTGTGCCCCTTACCACAAAAGGGCCCCAGCTCCGGACTCCCATGGGCCAAGTTCAGTCCTGGAGGAGCCTGATTCCAAAGATTGTCAACTTTACCTATTTCCTCTACTCTTTGGCTTGTTGTGCCTGTACACTAGAGTCCAGGGAAAATCTCTTAAATAAAACTGAAATATGGCTCATCTCTAGAGTCTTCCCAGAAGAGATGAACAGTCTCATCTAGGAAAGTACTCACTACACAAAATGGTTCATAGCAGCCTTAGGACAGCTTTTTATTTCCTTCCCCATGGAAGAATTGCTCAGAACACAAGAGACAGATGTAGACACGAACATGTACTTAAAACATGATACTCTTATCCACTACCGCTATTATCGTTTTTCAGGAGGTTGTGGTTTGGACTTAAATGTTCCAACATGATCTTATCAATGATCCTCCCCTCTTCTGAGTACAGTTGCAGGAAGCACCCCTCTCTTCCCCACAGACAAGATGCAGGAACTTCTCAAACTCATGAGGTGGCCACCAGGACCAGACACATACATTTCACTGTTTGGCCAGGCACGTGCATAGTCATCATCATTGCTGGGATTGGGGGGGGGGGGATGGAAGGGAGGAAGAAGAGAAGTCTCCTCTCCTTGCTGGAAGTCCAAGGGAGACGTTGTGTTGGCTATGTTCCAACAGAAAAGCCATCTTCAGAGTGGAAGACTCAGTCACCAATTCTCTTGAGGATAGCCCCCTGTCATAAGGTCCAAGGGACCAACCGGCAGCCCCTGGTTATCTATGCTCATTAGCAAAGAGCCAGAATACTCATAGCCCTCCTCCGGGAGCCAAAGTGCGCACGCCCAGCTCTATGTCAAGAGCTCCAGCCTCCTTCCTCTAAACGTAATAAAGTCCAGAATGGTTCTCTGTGCCCTTAAAGGGAGAGTCTCCCTCTGAGTTATGGAAATGGGTCTTTCCATGAAGAGTGTCCCCCTTTATCACACTCACCTCATTAAAGATTCTACTTTAGGCTAAATATGAAAACATTGTGGAAATGAGCCCAGAGCCATTTGGTGATGGCCCTGTTACAAAAGGTTCTTAGGCCCTGGTCCATACAGCCTTCCTCCAGTGCCTCATCATTGTATGGAGCTACCCTCTGTGTCTAGAACATTGTAGGGGGGGCTGGTGTGCGAACTCCCAGAGTGGAACTAGCCTCCGTGATACATAACTGCAGTTCATTTGCAGTTTATTATTTTAGAGAGTCATGTGGAGGCTCTGAGAGATTCAGTGGCATGCTACTACTACTACCACCACCACCACCACCACCACTACTACTACTACTACTACTACTACCACTAGCATTTATATAGCTCCTTAAGGTTTTCGAAGTGGTTTGTTTCATTTGAGCCTCCGTACAAGCCTGGGAGAGAGGTGTTGTTTTGCCAAAGCTGGGGGGACTGGCCAGCTAACTTGCCAGGACACCCAGCCAACAGGGAGGGAGGCTGGACTCTGGTCTCCTTGACTCCAGGTTGCACCACCTGACTACCTGTGGTCATGCATAGATACCAGTAGATACCAGATAGACATCCGATGGAAAATGAAGTGTTGTCTACAGGACGCAGTAGGTAGGTCAGTTTGGCTGGAATGCAGAGCACCTGAAGGAGAATGATGTGCAATGAGCCTGGACGGCCAGGCCAGAGGCAGATGACAAGGGGCTTTCAGACCAGAGGGGTTGGTTTTGTCCTGGAGACCAGAGGGATCCACGGTGCCATTATCAGCCTAGGAGTGAGCGCGGTCAGGCTTGTGCTGTAGAAGTCACTTTGGCAGCTTAGTGGAGGATGGATTGGAGAGGAGAGAGGCTAATTAGGAGGCTATTAAAATGACCCAGGTGAGCGGTGGAGGAAATGGGCAGAGGTGACTGGAAAGATGGTCATGCCCTCCGCAGAAATGGGGAAGTTAGGAAGGGAGAAGGGTTTGGGGGCAGGGGGAAGGTAACAGATACTGATTTGGGCGTGCTGTGTTTCAGATGCCTCCAGGAGAAGCAGTGGAACGGGTGATGTTGGACCACAGGTCAGGGGAGAGGCTGGGCCTGGATGTGTCGAATTGTCCATAGGCTGCTTAGAGATGATAGTTGAACCCAAGGGAACTTATGAGATCACTTGGAGAGAAGGAAGCAAGCAAGCAAATGAGCGTTTATTAAGTGCCTACTGTGTTCCTGGCACTGTACTAAGCAATCTTCTGTGCCAAGCAGCTGCCAGAGGGTGTAGAGAGAGAACAGAAAGCCCAGGACAGAAACCCGGAGTCCATCCGTGGGGAGTGGTGCCTGAATGATGTTCTAGCAACAGAGAGTGAAAAGTAGCAGCCGGAGAGGTAGGAAGAGAGAGCAGTGTCGCCAAATCCAGGAAGGAGAGGGTGAAGAAAATGTGATGGTGCCGAGAGCTCTAGCCTCTGTCAGAGGGTAGGGGCTGCTATTTTAGAATGTTTCTGAATCACACAGCACCTCCTCCTGAAAAGTTAGGAGCCTCACTTCTTAAATAACCACGATGATGGAATGGGATTCCTCTGGTATTTTTTCCTGGCTCTCATGGACGTGTTGAGTTTTGAATGCTGGGGAGGGCAGCAGGCTAGAATCATGGGCTTAAACTCCACCCCAGATGCCCCCCCAAGTAGGAGTTTCCTGTCACACTGGAGCTCTGTTGGCTTTGCTTTGGAGAGGAGAGATGGTCCTTGCCTTCAACAAGCTCCCAATGTAAAGGGGAGAGACAACAGACAGAAAGAGGCAGGAAAGCAAGGTGGAGGGAGGGGGAAAACACCAGGCAGGGCAGCACGTGTAAGATGGAATGAGCTGAATATTCAGGTTCTGCCCTCTATAAAGGAAGGCATCAGGAGGAGTTTGGTACTCTGCCCTCCATCCCTCCAATCAGAGGGATGGAAAGTAATGTCAATAAGGCTTGAGTTAACCGTGTGATGGTGAGTTTAAAAGTGATGAGCTTATATCTATAGACATATGAAAAAATGCTCTGGATCGCTACTGATTAGAGAAATGCAAATCAAAACAGCTCTTAGATACCACATCTCTCCTGTCAGATTGGCTAAAATAACAAATCAGGAGAATGATAAATGCTGGAGAGGATGTGGGAAAATTGGAACATTGCTACATTGCTGGTGGAGTTGTGAGCTGATCCAGCCATTTTGGAGAGCAATTTGGAACTATGCCCAAAGGGCTATAGGAATGTTCATACCCTTTGACCCAGCAATACCACTTCTAGGGTTGTATCCCAAAGAATTCACACAAGCGGGAAAAGGATCCATATGTACAAAAATATTTATAGCGGCTCTTTTTGTGGTAGCCAAGAATTGGAAATCAAAGGGATGCCCATCAATTGGGGAATGGCTGAACAAGTTGTGGTATATGAAGGTAATGGAATACTATTGTGCCATAAGAAATGGGGATGATATGGACTTCCTAACAACCTGGAAAAACCTACATGACATAATGCTGAGTGAGCGGAGCAGAGCCAGGAGAACATTGTACACAACCACCGATATATGGATTCCGTGAGGACCAACCCTGACAGACTTCCCTGTTCTCAGCAACACAAGGTGCAAGGACAACTCCAAAGGACTCACGATGGAGAATGCTATCTACACCCAGAGAAAGAACTGTGAAGTTTGAATGCAGATTGAGGCACACTTCATGCTCGCTTTTTTTTCCTCCTCTTTTGTTTTTGCTTTTGGGGTTTTTTTTTTGGTTCTGTTTCTTCTTTCTCATGATTCATTCCGTTGGTCATAATTCTTCTCCAAAAAAAAAAAAAAGTGATGAGCTTATCCATGTAGGGGCATCCTGTCCTTGGGCTAAAACCAGGCAAGGTAGTAGATGCAAAGTGGAGATCTCCCTGCCTCACCCTCCTTGCCTTTTCCCCCTTACTAAAGTAGCTTTGATCTAGAGTCACAGAACCATAGGTTCAGAACTGCGTAGGGCCTTATGGGTCATCTATTCCAGTCCCCTTATTTTACAGAAAAGGAAACAGGTTGAGAGAAGGCTCTCAATTTCTCTGAGGCATTAATAGCCTTGAACCCAGGTCCTCTGACTGCCAAATCCATTGTGCTTTCTCCTGTGCCGTATTTGCTTAAGGGTCCAGTCCCATCCTTTTCACAACTTTATGTACTGGACCCAGCTTTTCAGATCTGAACTATGTGGGAGGAAAGCTACTTTTGAGGAGCTCCAGAAGGGAGATAGTCGCTACGAAACTGAGCAAGATTCTCAAAGTAAAAGCTTACCAACTGGGAGATTGAGGGTCAATGTTAACACAGATCAATTTTCAGAAATATGTGACCTCTTTACAATGTTAACCTACACTATTGTATAAAATACAATGCGAAATCACATAGTAAGTCTCAAAGCCAATGTGGATTTGATCCAGTGTGAGTCATCAGAGAAACCTTGGTTACCTCCGGCATCCTAGATTCTATCCCTTTCTGCTTATATCACTTTTACTGAAGTGAAATGAGAATGACAACAAGGATTTATTAAGCGCCTACAGTGGGCAAGGCACTCTACCAGGCTCTGGAGCTACAAAGACCGAAACAAAAAAAAAACCCAGACCCTCTGCTCTAAAATATTCTACTCCGCGGGAGATGTGCACAGTGTAGTAAATGCAGTGCAGTTTGGAGAAATACCTTCAATTAGTGGTCTATGTGTATCACACCACGGACTTGTTCAAATACACATCAAAATTAGTAAAAATAAAGAGAAAGAAGAAGGAAAAACTATGTGGTCATATGGTATGCATTTAAACCAGCATAATCCTGACCCTCAAAATGGTGAATGATGAAGAGAAGGATTTTGGATGGAAGAAAGGACATAGACATTCTCTAATAATTTAATAGACACTTTTAGGTGCTTTAAATCAATCTCCCTGAGAAGTAGGCCAAAAGGGCCTATAAAGCTCTTTCAAAACCCTTGGTTTACATGTAACATAGAGCCTGGTGGCTGCCCAAGACAACACTGTTTGAGAATATAATTTCCTTATAAAATCTTATGGAGAAGGATGATGGAAGATTATGAATTATGTTGCTTCATAAAACTGAGAGAAATGGAGGGTATGATTGGTTTAAAGAAAGTTTGACAAGAGACCCAACTAAGCCAAAATCATCCTGAAGGCATTTAAACATGCATATAGAAAAAATAGAACCAAAACAAAGGGTAAAATATCTGCAAAAAGTTTCCTGACAAATTCTCTTCCCCATCACGGACAAGCCATCTCACTTGGATTCCTAACATCATAGTTTGTTTATATACAAATGGAACTAAAGAGAATGGATTAGACAGGAGATCAGAGATAGAGTAGACAAACATATACACAAAGAATATCCATGCTG
>NC_050577.1:290236679-290238137 GCF_011100635.1 Trichosurus vulpecula
CGTTCATTGGGTCTCCACCTTCTTATCCTGCTTTCTTCTTCAGTAAAAGTCATCTGTTGAAGGTCCACACCACCACCCCTGCCCACATGCACATGCGCGCATAAACACACACACACACACACACACACACACACACACACACACACTCACACACTGCTCCCCTCTCCCTGCTTGCCTGTCGTGTTGCTGCTTTGGAGAAGGGTCATTGCTCTGTTCAAATGAGATCGCCCAGGCTGCCTGCTACAGAGGCAGTCAACACATTTTTAGCTCCATCTTTAACCTTCCTCATGTCTCTTCCCTAGCTGCTGCACAAAAGAGCCGTTCAGGCAAATCTCTCAGCAGAAAGTACCTATCTTAGCTAAGTCAGGGCAAATGAATTCCTTTCCCCTTTTCCCACTGCAGGCTAGGAGCAGGGCACACCTATATGATGTCTTTTCCACTGAGTATTTTTGAGCATGGGGATAGATGCACACAGCCCTTTTCATTTACCCTGCACCTCCCTCCCCACCAGTACCATCACCCAGCCATGCAAATTGCGCTGAAGTTTGCTGAGCCTCCACTGGAGGGGAGGGGCACAAGCTGGATGCTTCAGCCTTTGTGCCCCTTAAAAGAAATTACTCATATTTATATAGTGCTTTAATCTGTACAAAGTGCCTTCCCTCTCAACAACCACACGGGGTAAGCAATACATGTAGTATTTCCCTCAGGGTGCTGAGATCCACCGGGAAGCAGAAATTTGTTTGAGGTCATGCGACTCATTAAGTGTGAGATCTGGGATGTGACCTCCCCCCCGCCACCCCAGGCCTTCTGATCCTCAATCCAAGGCTTTCTCCAGTCACATCTAGCATACCCCTACAGTCAAAGAGCTTAAAACTGAGATTGCTGAGCAAAATCAAAATGAAGCAAACACCTGCCAAGCACAAAGCATCCATGATGGCCCACAAACTACAAAGGAAGTAGTTTAATGGAAGAAGAGTGCCAGTTGGGGCCACATGTGGCTATTTCTATAGAAATTCACTCTGGTTGTGTGTCAGGGGCTAAGGAGGTGGCTTTTTCCCCTCAGGCTATGGCAGTCATCTTGGCCCCTGGGTTTTGGGGATTGGGCCACTGGGACTACATGTGGTGGACTACAGGTCTGAAGGAGGAAGAGAAAGAAGCCGTGCAGTGAAGAACAATGCATGTCATCATTGTCAGCACCCTGGCCAGGGCCAGTGGGAAGGCCAGAGGAACGAGCTATCAGCACCAAAGCAAGGGACAGCTTTAAATCTCTCCCAGCGCAATAATGGTGCACCACCATTAATTAGGAGTACTAAGGTGGGTGGTAGCATGGGGGAAAGAACAAGCCATATTAAAAAAAAAAGAGTGGGACTTTATTGCTGATATTCATGGACCCATAACCAATATAGGACCTTGT
Organism: Trichosurus vulpecula; assembly: GCF_011100635.1. Classification (NCBI taxonomy): domain Eukaryota; kingdom Metazoa; phylum Chordata; class Mammalia; order Diprotodontia; family Phalangeridae; genus Trichosurus; species Trichosurus vulpecula. The sequence goes on from NC_050577.1 coordinate 290,238,094, forward strand.
AGCAGTTTCAGAAAGTGACTCAGATTTGGAGTTTAAGAAGGTAG